>NW_024581995.1:0-120992 GCF_017639235.1 Corvus kubaryi
CTGCACTTTCTCCTACCTTGTCCACCTGAAGGCAGTTAAAAAAAAAAGTGAAAAACACATCAGTGGACCAAAACTGGACACTGATAAATAACAACAGCTCCATAAAACAGCCTCTGTCCAGAGGCAGGAGAGTTTGAGATTTCAATACTGCACTCCAAAATGTCCTTCTGAAAAGAGGAGCATGGAAAAATCCTCAGCCAACAAAAAAAGCCTCATCTAAGAGCGTCATAAAAAGCAGAGGCAAACTAAAACACACACTGAGTTCATTTCACATCTAATCCCTGTTCAGTACATTAATTGGAAATGTTTCACTGACCTGGCACAGCATCATCAGTGGACTGCAGCTACAGAAAACCAAATTAGGTCAGCAAAACAATCATGGGGCCAGAAGGAATCTCACCAGACATTCCTACTGCGGTCCTTGCAAGAAAGATCATCAACTCTATCCACATCTGGGGAGCAGGGGAAGAAATGAACAGCAGATCTTAAAAAAAACCCTCCCCTTGATAGCCCAAATTGGTTCTGCTTCATAATTCAGTTTTACAGAGGCAACACCTCTGTAGCTGAACTCAAAACTAAACCCTTCCCACCAGGAATTCGCACAAGAATTGACTACAAAAGGCAAATCCACAGAAGGATCTGGAATTTCTATCACTTGTACAATTCCTATTGCAAGAACTCCCACGTGACCACCCACCTTGCACAGAGGGGACACGAAGAGCAAGCCTGGGAAGGTAACACAGATTGATGACAAACCAGATCTGCAGCCTCCTGTGAGATTAGGTCAAACCCACTTCAGTACATATTGACCAAAACTAATAAGCAAACTTAAATACCAAAGGTCCCTCACTCTCACAGTCATTCCTCTAGGTGGGACCCAAAGGTCACACCACTCTCTGTTTGTTGTGACCTCTGCAAAGCTTCGCACACTGGGTGAAACCAGACCACTGCCTATAGTTGATTTCAAATTTAGTGGAATTGATCTCTGCTTTCAGAGTGCTGAGCTTTGTCCATAAATCCTAGAATGAACTCTTACCCTTGGAAAGCATCAGAATGCTCTCATTTTCTTTGAAAATGTTAAATGAATTTTCAAAGCCCGGAGGGTCAGTATGTAACCCCACAAGGGTAAAAATCTACTGCTCCTAAAGCACTGTGGGGAAAGGTTTTAAGCTGAGACTTCCACAGAGCCAGGAAAAACAAAAAAAAAACCAAAATAAGAAAAATTTGGTGCCTGGTTTGCAAAGTTTAGGTACAGCAAACTGCACAGGAAGTACAAGACAGGAGCCCAAAGAACTCATCTGCTGCTGCAGGGACAGAACAGCTCAAACAAGTCCCCAGCCACGAGTGCCAGAGTTATTTACTGGCACCGTAGCCAAGTGTGAGCACTCAAAATGAAGAAAGATTTGGGGGCACAGAGTTCATGGACATTCACACAACACAGCCGAGCTTCGAAACACCATCAAAATTCGTATTCTGTGAGCAAAAAGCAAGCTGATGAATCACCCAGACTATTCAGGAGGTGGCTGGAGGCCAAGACAACAAAACATGAAAAGATGAGATGGAAAGGTGTGAGCTCAGCAGCCCTGAAGACTTCAAAAACCTGATAGCAACATGCCCAGACAATAAATGAACAGGGGCACTGCAAAGCTTTGTGCTTCACATCCACCTCTCAGTTTGACTTTTAACTACTTCTGTTCTCAGTGAGATCCTACAGAAAATGCTGCCAGTAAGACACAACTTGCAACAGTGACATTGGGACTGGATGATCCTGTAATGACACAGAGCCACTGGTATTCAGACCTGGCTTAGAATTAGGATCACGCAAAGATGTGGAGTTGAAGGGAACTTAAAAGATCATTTTCTTCCAACCCCCTGCCATGGGCAGGGACACCTCCCACTATCCCAGGCTGCTCCAAGCCCCAGTGTCCAGCCTGGCCTTGGACACTGCCAGGGATCCAGGGGCAGCCACAGCTGCTCTGGGAATTCCATTCCAGCCCCTGCCCACCCTCCCAGCCAGCAATTCCCAATTCCCAATCTCCCATCCAGCCCTGCCCTCTGGCACTGGGAAGCCATTCCCTGGCTCCTGTCCCTCCATGCCTTGGCCCCAGTCCCTCTGCAGCTCTCCTGGAGCCCCTTTAGGTGCTGCAAGGGGCTCGCAGCTCTCCCTGGAGCCTTCTCTTCTCCAGGTGAACACCCCCAGCTCTCCCAGCCTGGCTCCAGAGCAGAGGGGCTCCAGCCCTGGGAGCAGCTCTGGGGCCTCCTCTGGACCTGTTCCAACAGGGCTGGACACAGTACTCCAGGTGTGAGTTTAGTGGTAACAGCACTTTCTCAACTCCCTTTTTATTCAGTTCAGAACAATGACAAGAAGCTGGAAAAACGGAGAAACAAAGGCTTAAAACAGGGGCTTGGAGCTTCCATCAGTGGTAAAACCACCAATAAAACACCAGCAGAGAGGAAAATGGGATTTGCAGCTGGAGCAGAGCCTGTGGAGCTGGTACAAACACAGAAACACTCAGGGACGGCCCCACCTGCTTGATCTTGTTGCGGGAGTTGGTGATGCGCTCGGTGATGCTCTGGTAGGTGCGGATGGCCGTGGTCAGCTCCGTGTAGTGCTGCACGATCAGCTCGTCCAGGTCCCGGTCACACTTCTCGTACGCCTCCTCCAGCCGGCCCTTCTCGTTCTCCCTGTCCTCCACATCATCGCTGGTGGATAAAGTCCTGAGGACACCAAGATGGCAAAAGTTATTTGGAGTTAAGTCTGGTGGAGTTTATTCCAGCGTGTCTGGTGTTCGGCAGAGATCAACGCACTGCAAGAAAATAAAACCCATCAATATTGTGGTTTATTACTCTGCCAGTTTTTAAAGGCTTCAGAGTTTTTTCTTCCCTTTTCAGGGGAAGTTCTCTATTGGTTATCACATTGCCAGGGAGTCATTAATACAGGCACAATGTAGCGTATGAAATATCTCCTGATTTATTATTTATAAAAAGCTAGATGGAAAAAAATCTTAACTTTGGTCTTGGGAGTCAGTGCAGCTTGTGCAGTGTTGTAGCTCCCATAATTTACCTACCAAAGGTAAGGGATGTCACAGGGACACAGAGAAGTCCATCACAAACCTATCCAGATCTTCCCACAGTTTTCAAACATACACCATGAACAGTACAGCATGGAAGGATCACGAGCCCTTATTTCCCCTCCTCATCAGCTTTAACCTCTGACTAACACTATCTATTAGGACTTTTTAAACTTTATTTTTTTATTTTGATCAATTAAGATTACAGCAAAACTGCTGACAACTTTGTGAAACTGGACATAGCTCAAAGCTTCTTGATGTCACTCCAAATTTCTGTTCGAGAATCAATGTGATCTCCTTCTCCCTTCGAGGAGAAAAAAATCCCAGAATTCCTGATATCCAACCTCACCCTCCCCTGACACAGCTCCATGGACCTTTAAAGTACCTGCACACAACTGAAATAGGGTCCCTCAGGACCTGTCCCTGTCACACAGAGCAGAGATCAGAGCTGCCCCTCCTGAAGAAGCTGCAGCCCCCCACGAGTCTCCCCTCAAAGCAGCTTCTTCCAAAGCATAAATTAATTGCAGTATTTCAAGTTCCATGCTTCATGGTTATCTACAGAAACAGGAATCCTTTCTAATATTATTCTACTCTATGTTAATTCTACTCCCAGACATTTTCAGTTGTGTCTTAAATCAGCTTTTCACAAAAAAAAAATTTTTTTAATTATATTTTAGCCAAAGCTCTTTAAAAAGGATCTGAAAAGTAAGAACACTAGATCAGGTTACTCAGGGCCCAAAAAATATAAATTTTAGTGAAAGGCTCCCCACCCATGGCAGGGGGGTTGGAACCAGACCATTTTCAAGAACCTTCCAATTCAAACCATTCCATGATTCTACAATGAACATCATGTGCAAGACTGGCAGAAAGTCATCAAGAGCTCTTGCAGATAAATGCATTTTCTTTGTGAAGAACTGCTTACTTCTGCCAGAAGAATGTTCTTCAGCATGGCTACACTGGACACAAGGAATATCCTCCTCAGGAATTGGCATTTTGTTTGGGTTTGGAGCTGCACAGGATTGCCTGTCCCAGCAGTTAATGAAAACATCCAGCCTCTCTAACCTGCGGCACGGATCGCACGAGAAGCGATCCTGTCTGGATAAAGACAAGGGAGCAGCAGAAGCAAATTGGCCCAAAGCACAGACTAGGAAAGTTTGTAGTTTTCATCAAACAAAATTCAATTTCAGAATCCTGGATTTGCCAAAGAATCCGTCTGCAGTGTCAGCAGTTGGTTACAAAAGCTGAAGATCTCTCTCCAAAGCTAATCGCTCATGTCAGAGGATGCCACGAGCCTTTCCCAGTGCTCCAGCAAATCCCATCCAGCTCAGGCTTCCTAACAAATTCCAGCCATAGTTTTTAAGCAGATTTATATTGTGTTGCCCAGCCTTTTTGTCTTGTATTTGAATTTAGCTTGTCCTGTCTATAGAAAAATCTATTTTGCTAAAAACACCTGACATTTGCCCACCAAAGCAGAGCTGTTTGTGCAGCCTGAGAGGTCCCTGCAGTTCCTGATCCCAGAAACAGGAGGGGCAGAAGGACAAAGCCAGGAGAGCTGCAAATGAGACACCTTGGAGACCCCACCAGACTGTTCCTACTGAAATCATACAATGACCCTGCACAGTTCTGGTCTCCTCTCACCCTTGAAAGGGCAACTAAACCAAGATGAACAAAAGTTTCAAGCTCAGTCAATTGCCACATTCCAAGATTTCCAGCTGGCTCTGTTGGATGCAGAATAAACACCTGTATTGGGAACATCCTGCTTTTCTTAATTACAGGGTCTGGGAAAATACTGTGGAAACAATCACCACTAAAAATCACCACCACACTCATATTTTGACCAGACAACTCAGTTCTTTCATCTGTTCTGGTTTAAAACATCACAGAATTATTAAGGTTGGAAAAGATCTCTCAGATCATGGAGTCCAACCATTAACCCAGCACTGTCAGGTCCCCATAAAATCATGTCCCCAAGCACCATACCCTACACCAAAAAGGATAAAAAATTCCACACAACAACAAATTTTCCCCAACAGGTTTTTTCTTAGCCTGGCACTCACATGAGTTTGCCTTAAACACCTGTAGATATTTCCTTAAAGACAGGGTCAGAGTTTAAATCAAAACTCAAGACCCAAATGAAAAAAACAACAGAGTTTTTTTTCTTTCATTTTACCGAAAAACCCAGCAAGTTTCAGAAATTTAAGGTTTTGGGTTTAGGATTTGGTTATTTCCAGTGATAACGAGTCTGGATTAATCACTTGGATCTTGAAACTACACCTGAATTTCCCATCTAAGTCTCATGGTACAGGAGCCATTTCTTTTTCTTGCTCTGCACAAAAAAAAAAAAAAAAAAAAAAAAGAGAGAGAGAAAAGCAAGGAATATTTAATATTCCTGAGATTCTGCATGCTCCTGCTAACACTGCAGAAAAGTAAGCCAAGGGCATCTCTGCTTGTTTTAGTCCTATTAAAATGTGTCACAAGGAAGAAGGAAAGTCAACACACTGTTTGTCAAATAGAAAGGATCCAAATTGTTTGGGAAAAGAACTTTGCAGGAAGAACTTTGAAGGGGGAATCACAAAAGAGGACAGGATTATGAAACAATGGTAAATACACATCAGCATTTCAGAACTCCCTGAAAAATAATCAAAACAGAGGACAAACAGAAGGAAAATCAGTTTAGATCCTGAGTAGCAGACGTTGAACTCGGTGGGGATTTCCAGGAGGGATTCCCGAGCAGTTCACTTGTTTTTTTTCATTTTGATTTTTTTCCAAATGAGAATCCTCCTCCTCTGTAAGATACCTGGAATTTGTACTTGGCAGCTGGATGGCTGAAGATGCCTGTCTCATTAGCAAGAGCTCACCAGGATTACAGTAATTCCAACTGGCTGTTAGTCTGCTGAGAGACATTTTTGTGCTATGATAAAACAGAAATTCATTGAGCCAAATCTCATTGACTTTTGATTTTACATAGTTAAAAATACAGCTTACACAAATCCAAAATGCTTCATTCACTGGAGTCACTCCCACAGATGGAAGACAGGAGAGAGGAGAAGATGATCAGACACAACCCTGAAATGTTTTTATCATGGGATGTACAGCACATTTCTCAGGAGGAAAAAAATTGAACCTTGTTATTTCCCTGAGGTCACTGAATTGACACTGGAATTAGATTAATAAAATGTCCAATGGGACTATTAATTTCAGTAGAAGTTGATCTGTAGGTCACAAGCATTTTTCATCTCCTATTTCCAGCATCCAACCCAATGAGCAGATGGAATATATGGAAAGACTTTTTCAGGAGTCCTGAAGCCTTGTCATTGTGCAAGAGCCCAAAGCCTTCAACTGCTTCCTCCAACAGCCCATATCAAGGCCAGGAACAGCTCATTTCCGAAGGTAAATACACAGGAAAACTTATTCACATTTATATATATTTATACACATAACTGCCAGTTCTACCACTTTTGCACGAGGCTGCACCTCCCTAAAAAAACTGAATGAACTCCAAGCTCTCCAAGAATCTTCCTGCCTCAGCACCTCAGGTGAAGGGACAAAGTGCCACCAGCAGGACCCAGAAGGAAGTTTGAATTTACTCCCACCTGTCCTCTTAAAGCAGCTGCACAGACTGTAGCCATCAAAAGCAAAAGGGTAATTCATTTTTTAGTGAAGAGCAACACAAGACTTTGGATTTATGTTCTTACTATAAAAGCTCAACAAGGTATTTGGAAGCAGTTGAAAAACCCACTTGTGGCATTAAAGATTTTTTTTCCCCCCACAGATCTCAGAGTCTCAAAATTTTCCTCTGAGGAGCAAAATGAAATGCTTCTCTCTGTAAAACAGTCAGGAGTTTTGAGAAGACAGGCTGGGAGAGCTGGGGGTGCTCACCTGGAGAGGAGAAGCTCCAGGGAGAGCTGAGAGCCCCTTGCAGGGCCTAAAGGGGCTCCAGGAGAGCTGCAGAGGGACTGGGGCCAAGGCATGGAGGGACAGGAGCCAGGGAATGGCTTCCCAGTGCCAGAGGGCAGGGCTGGATGGGAGATTGGGAATTGGGAATTGCTGGCTGGGAGGGTGGGCAGGGGCTGGAATGGAATTCCCAGAGCAGCTGTGGCTGCCCCTGGATCCCTGGCAGTGTCCAAGGCCAGGCTGGATGGGGCTTGGCAGCCTGGCACAGTGGAAGGTGTCCCTGCCCATAGGAACTGGATTGTTTTTAAGGTCCCTTTCAAACCCAGCTGTTCTGCGATTTTTTAAGGAAGTCACACCATGTCTCACTTTTATAATGCATAAAACTGTGGTGTGTATTTACCACAGAAATACAAACAGAGCTTCAAAAATATGATACATTCAGCAGGGACAAAAGAGATTTATCTCTACAAACCAATGTAATTCTTCTGGTCCCAGCAACATCTAACACCAGCCACTCCACACGCTCTGAAGGAAGTTATTTCACATTACAGGCAGCGTTGGATATTTCTTTGTCCTTTGACAAATCAATGCTTTCCATAGATCTGCCCCAGATGTGTATGTGCCCAATGAACAGCTACCGCCCAGTCTCATCTAAAATTACTCCCACACTGTGATGCATTAATTTGGGGAGGAAAGGAAGAAAAAGGAAACTCTCCAGCATTCAAACAACACAAGAGAACAACAGGCAGATGCCGTAAAAGGACAGAAAATAAGTTATCATTTCTTCACAAGCTAATACACTTCTGTTATTGTTGTGAGCTGAAAGAACATGATGTTTACTAAGCTATTCAGCAGCAGAAGAAAACAAACACCACTGTACCACTCATCATGTGGCACAACAGATAGCTCCAGGAGCACAGCAATGCTACACCGAGATGATCAGCTGCAGAATTATGAAACCACTCACCTCCCTCTCTAATAATGCTATTTTCCAGCTTCAGTAGCATTCCAGGCCCAAAACAGGATTTAACATTGTGGATCCCACCACAGAGCACACATCACATACAGGTTAATCTTTATTCTGTGTATCACCCCTGTTACCACAAATATGGGCAGCTTATCTGCACCAAACTGCTACAGAAAGAGTTTTGATGTGGATGAAATGCACACCAGATTTAGCTGCTCAGTACCCAGACCAACGAGCTCAGCACAAACCGAGAACAGCCACAGGGGCACTTCCTAAGAAATGCTTTTCCTGGCACCATGGCACGTCCTACAGGCAGCCACAGAGCCAAAGAGCTCAGCTTGGTGTTGCAAAACCACAAAGCTTCCAGGGGATGGAGTATTTTATCCATATAGACGTCCACAGCATCTGAGTCTCCTCCACCTCTATTTTCAAGTCTGTTTTCCTGTTTGACAGGGAAGATTCAGTTTTAGCACACAGCACCCTATTAATGGGCCTCAGTCTGAAGCACTGGAGAAGCAGCTCTGTTTCCATGGAATGCTTTGGGAGGGAAAGGACATTAAAGCCCATCCAGTGCCACCCCTGCCATGGGCAGGGACACCTTGCACTGTTCTCAGGCTGCTCCAAGCCCCAATGTCCAGCCTGGCCTTGGACACTGCCAGGGATCCAGGGGCAGCCTGTGCCAGTGTCACCACCTTCACAGCCAAGAATTTCTCCATTAAACCTCATCTAAATCCAACCTCCTCCACCTTAAAGCCATTCCCCTTTGTCCTATTTTCCACCCTCTTTTATTCTACAACAGCCAATAACAAAAATAGGTCAGGCAGAGGCAGATCCATTAATTTCCAAGCTCCAACTGCCCACAATCTGTCCCCATTTAGGTTTGCAAGGCGCTGAACACCCTTGGAGCACACACAAGCTCAGTGTTCTGAACCTGAATTTGCGGTGCCATCCACACCCCTCCTGCTTCATCTCATCCCCTGTCACTTCATTCCCTTCACAAGAGTATTTTTTCCACCAAATCCTGCCTTTTGCTGCCCCCCACCCCCCTGTATTTTGCACTGTGGCAAAAAAATTCAGTTACAACCTTTAAGATGATCCATTTGCAGGCACCAACTTCGCAGTTGCACCTTTAACAGGAATCAGATTTGAGATTCAGCAAGAACTTCTGTTTACACTCAGGACTCATTTTTCCCCACACAGTTTGTATTATACATTTTCTCTGTTTTCCAGTGCAGATGAGCAATTCCTTTTGCCAGCCTGCTGCCAGCTTCCTACCTGCCCAATAAAACACCAAGAAAATTAGATTATGTCAATTTTTAAGAGAGAACTGTTAACATTAATGAATAATAAATGTTTCATTTCTGTAAATTTGCTTTTTCTGATGCCTCCAGCCAGGCTGGGTGGATAACTGCCTGCCTACTTTACCTGCCCTAGGGCCAGCCCTGTTAAGTGTGATTACTTCTAAGCTATGGATGGCAAACCGAGGCTTAATTATCAATTTCTTTACTAGAAAATTTGTTTCACAGGAAGAACATTGCAGTAACAGTATGTGGGCATTATGCTTGTGTGGATTCTTTTTATTAAGCAAAACTGAAAGAACAGATACTGCGTGCAAAATGCAAATACAAGTTTTAGGAAATTAATGCTCAGTTAGCACCAGGTAATTCTTACAGGAAAGGAGTGTTGAAGGCCCCACTGCTTTTGACCAACACTGTGGGTGTTCAGCATCTTTGTATCCCTCTAAAAGCCTTTTTTCTTCTGCTCCCCAACATCAGAGCAGACTTATGTAAATATTGGTGGTTAAAGACAGAAAAGAGTATTACATGATGCACAGGTGCAGCTTGGAAATCCAGGAATAATCCTCTTTTTCTTCTGGATCAGGTTTCTTTGAGCATGCAATTCACTTTTCTTCACTCAGCATCACTCATTCAAATGAAAATACTCATTAAAGACAGTGGGAACCACCACAAAAAAAAAAAAAAAAAAGCTGCTAAAATTTAAACATTTCTCATCTGATCAGGAAAAAGAACATTTTAGTGAAGTGCAATTGAACTGAGTGCTGAATCGCTGGGGGGGATCAAACAAAGCTCCTATTTTAACAGGAATCCACAGTAAACTTCCCACCACCTGTTCCAAGTCCTCTGTGCTGTATCTCACACCTTGTTGAGGCTCCCAGTTCCTCACTTTAAAACACCTTTGAAGCTACAAACACACAGTTTGTGGTACCAACTGCTCAGAGCAGTGTGGCTGAAAGCTTGTCCTGCTCAAAGCTACAGCTGCATTTCATGTGTGGCCAAGGTAGGACTCACTGATGTACTGACCTGTTCCTCCAGCAAAAACACCAAAAACCTGTTAAACAGCAGCAGCCCTGGGCGAAACCCAGAATTTCAGGGATAGACAAGATCCATCCCTTCTGAAGAAATTGGGTGAGGTTTTCATTGTTTTACGGTTTGGGTGACAGTTAAAGGATAATTCTTTTACTGCTCATCTTGGAAGTCTGGAGATAACAAGTTCTGGGGAGGTATTAAACAGAAGTATTGTAAAAACTCTGCTGAATATGTTTCACAATTTATCATATTAAGGTTGGAAAAGACCCATAAGAACGTCAAGACAAACCCTTTCCTCCACACTGCCAAGGCCACCACTGACCCACATCCCAAGTGCCACATCCACACGGTTTTTTAATTGCTCCAGGGATGGGGACTCCACCACTGTACAGGAGGAACTTTTCTTGTTACCAAAATCTAAAACCCCAGGCCCAGCCTGAGGCCGTTCCCTCTCTCCTGTCCCTGTTCCCTGGCAGCAGAGCCCGACCCCCCCGGCTGCCCCCTCCTGTCAGGGACTTGTGCAGAGCCACAAGGTCCCCCCGGAGCCTCCTTTGCTCCAGCCTGAGCCCCTTCCCAGCTCCCTGAGCCCCTCCTGGGGCTCCAGACCCTTCCCAGCTCCGTTCCCTGCCCTGCACATGCTCCAGCCCCCACAATGTCCTTCTTATGTAGGGCCCAAAACTGCCCCTGAGATTCCAGGCGGTCCCTCAGCAGTGCCAGCACAGGGGGACTCATATTACATATATATAATTATATATATACTTGCATCAGTCCAGATAATAAAATAAACAGTGCAGCATTAAAACTATCAAAATCACCCTTCAGGAAAGAAAATTAGAGGGATTTGTTTGTTTTGTTATTCTCCATTTTACACCACACCAAGGACCTAAAACACAAAGCAGAATAAAAGAAGGTGCAGAAAAGAAAAGTACAGCTTTAGCCAATAGACAATTCTGACCAACAAAGGATTTGTGGAGTTAAACAAAGAAAGCAGTTGCTAGAAGCAACAAATAATAATTTAAGCAGAGCGTTGTGGATGTCTAGAAAGCCCAGTGTCCTCTCTGCAGGAAACAGCTGCAATGTACCAAGGAAACTTCAGTAGTAAAAAGGAAGAGGAAAAAAAAGCAGAGTCAAAGGAAACCCATTAGAATGCAGTTATTCTCATCAGGCCACTCTTGCTCATGGCTGTGGCCACCCAGCAATTACAGCATTTGCTTTCTCATTTCGGTTTGAACCCTTGCGATCGCTGCAGCATTTGTGGGGCTCTGGCACCCCAGGCCAGGCACGGCCACACGGAGAGACAGCGGCACCGAGCCCGAGGGCAGCGGCTCTGCCAGGCAGGAACGCTGAGAGCCAGGGAACACCGCCGGGAGAAGAGAGGGGAGGACAGGATGCGACAGAGGAACAAAATAACCGAGATGAGAGGGATCATCTTCCACATCTCACCGCCCAGCACAAGCTGCCGTGAGCAGAGAGTTCCTCAGGCACTGTCAGGCTGAAAATGATCCCAGGAATTGCTGCAGTGAGTGAGTTTGAAGTGCAAGTTGTTGGGAGGATCAAGTGTTGACTTCCCAGAGGTGTGGAAGATGCATTTAAGCGCTCTACAAGCAATAACCAGTGACAAATGCACTCATTTGTTACTGCCTTCCCCCCCCCCCCCCCGCAAAGCTGGAGAGAGACGCACAACATCACACAGTGGCTTTGACACTGGTAATTTCAAGGACTGGGCCTTGTAGTGAAAATGCCAAGCAACGCCTAAGATCAAAGACACATTATCTTACCCGTATTTAAGTCCCTGAGTTGATCAGAATAAAATCTACTCCTTTCTGAAATTCAGGGGTTTATTCATATTTCCCCCCTGCTCCCAACCTTATTTTGATGGGTGTGAAAAATCCTCTCTGGGGAAAAGATCCTGTCCAGAGCAGTTCAGCAAATATTCTTCCTCCTGACTGCTGTTCCACCCCACGAGACCTCACAAGCAGATACATTTCAAAAGAGCACATTGAGAGTATTTTGTAAAGCTCCCTAGGACAAGAACAACTGTACTTCAACCCATTGTGTCTCCACTGAGCTACAAATTTTCCAGAGGTTCATTAAACTAAATGGACTTATTTCAATTTTATAATTGAAAACTGTTGTCTTAAAGACAAGTCCCAGATGGGGTGATCTACAGCTTCCAGCACTATTTAACCTCAAAGTGTATAATCTGATAATTCATGTTTTGAAACCTCTCCGGAGTCTCACAGAAACTGCTGTAAGAGTTGGGTCCTTATGAAACAAAGCCAGACAGAAGGAAAAAAAAATAAAACTCTGAAAGGTATTTAACAATTTAACTTGGCAGCAACATGTTGAATGATTTCTCATTATTTTCACAGGTTAATGGATTGTTCCTGTGAAATTCTGGATTTGAGGAAATGAATTAAAGCATTCAGGAAAGAAACTATTCCTTCGTGGAGACAGTGAGGTGCTGGAAAGCAGGTAGTCAAAAACTGTAGTGCCCAAGCCAATGGGCATGGGAAATGGGGTATCCCAAGAACTGATTGTAACAATTATAAATAATAAATTAAAAAATAAATGAAATCCTGAGGCCAGCACACTCCATCCTCACCACGGGGAACACAAAGTATTCAGCCTGCAGAGAACTCCATCTCCCTTGTGCAAAGAAATAACTCACTACAAGGAACAGCAGCACCAAGTCTGTTCACAATCCTGTTAAGCACACAGAGCAAACAGAGCATTTTAAAACATTTTCCTCCTCTACTTACATTCCATTAATCTTTCATGCAGTTTACACACTTGGTTAGAGCATTTTCAACAGAAGCTGATGATCTTTTTATCATTGAGGCCTTGCAGATGGGTACAGGAGAGTTGCAGCAAAAAGGCTGAGCAGCCTCCAGCCATCTAAATAAATACCAGCAGGGAACTCTTTATTTTGCTAAATTAACCAACCTTTAATCAAATTTCCTCACACCGATACAAACGATGCCAGGGGAGTGAGTGATCAGCTCATTTCTGAAACAAAGACTGGACTGCAGTGGCTCCAACAGCAGCATAGGAAGAGTTTCAATCCCACACACAGAAAAACCCCAGGGACACCAACCAGCTGCACATTTTCCATGCAGGAACAGGGATGGAGGCAGCAGAAAGCCCCAGGAAATGCCAGTTACACCTCCAAGCACAAGCAGAGGGACTCAGCTCCCACTCCACCATGTGAGACCCTGTCCAGGGCTGTCTCCACGTATAGGAAACCACAGGAACCAACTCTCACCTTCTTTTGGCAATTAACTTTAGATCCAATAATCAAACCAACTATTCCATGTATTACCACATTCCCTGGAGAAAATAAAAGCCCGAAGGATCAGTATTTCAAGATCTGCAAGAGCAGAGGCTGGACTATGCTACTCAGACCTGTCACCTGGATAATTAAGGGATAAAGAATATTTTGGGAGCCACCGCCCACTGTGCACCCTGAACCCTCGATACCACACCTGCAGTCCTGCAGGAACCAGCAGGAGGCTTGGGGAATTTCATCATTCACCTGAAGGTTTCAAAACTGCACCAGAACCAAGAGCTGTTGAAGGCAACACCTTTGAAAGAGTTAAAACCCCAATCGCTTCCTACCAAAACCAGCTATTTCCACTTCCTGGTTTTGCCAGGGTAGGTTCAACTCCACTGCACAGTGCACTGTCTAAAGCTAAAGTAAGAGCTGGAAAATAAAGTACCTTGAGCTTTTAACTTGGCACAGTCACACATCTTGTCCTTTTCTGCGTGGTTGTGTATTCACATGTGCTCCTTTACCCATTCTTAAATACAACCAAGGGTCTGTATCAAGCTACAGCCCAACATTTGCCAAATACCTAAACATTTTATACAAGTGCCTGGAGATCATTTCAAGGAAATTTATAGTTTACAACCACACTCTGCCATATACAATTTATTTTCAGGGACTTTCTGAAGTACTTTTCTCGTAGAAGAACTGCTACCTTTATAACACTGGAAAACACCATTAGCAATAAAAGTGGTTTTAAGAGACCATTACAGATCAGAATAACTCGAGTTTATTCCTTGTAGCAGCTATTTCTCAAATGCAACAACGAGGGCAACAGCTCCACATCCCTGTTACTCACTCTCCATCACAAACTGGGATCTCAGTTCTGTTGTTTTAGACACGAAGAGAAGACCAAATGCCAGGTCATTAGCAAAAATCCATTCAGCAAAGTTCACCCATAATGAAAATAGTGGCCAAAAGCATTAAAGAAAAAGAATTCCACTTGTGAAGAGTAAAATATGTTCCAAGGTTTTTTGCCTGCACTCTCAACTTCTGCAGAGATCTGTCAGGTGCGTTTGCTTCTGTGAAAGCTCAGCACAAAGATTTCACTGAGGTCTTATGGAGTCACTGCTAAACTTTGTTTTCCCCCAATTAAAGCAGCTATTAAAGGCCAGGTTTAAAAAATAGCAACCTTTAATTGGGAAGAAAAACGCCCAACAATAAATAAAAGGCAGACACATTCACCAATTAAAAATCTGACAAGATCTCTCTCTCTCAAAAAAAAAAAAGCATTTGCTAAATGCCAGGTTGCTTGTTTCAGAATACAAAAGCTCCTTCAACCAGCTACCAACAAAACAAAAGGTTAAGAAAAATCAATATACAAACACACGTTTGTCCTTTGAGTGATAAAATAAAACATTCCCCAAGTTGTCCTCCAGCAGATGAGCCAAATTCGCTCCGTTATCTGCATGGTTTTTAAAAAGACATTGCCAAAGCCCCTGGGGTCAGCAGGAGATTTCTCCAACAAAAGCCTCTGGTCTCCTGTGACAGCATCTTGACCTTACAAAGTAACTTTTATTTACAGAACTTGAGGGATCTTTCTCATCCACAAAGGAATTAGCAGGTTTTGGAAGTGGGCGTGCTGAGGAATGAGCACAAGTGCAGCAGCACAGGGAAGGAAGCTGTAAAGCCCTGATATCCAATATCCACTCTGAAAGTCACAATCCCAGGAGCTGTTTTCTCGTGGCAAATAATGGTCATTTCTTCTCAGCACTCTGAGGACAAGGACAAATTGAAGATAGTCCCAACAGCTGTAAAGGCACAGGGAAAAGCTCCCTGGAGCCGCTGCAGAAGTGGGGATTTAAGGGCAGACTTTGCAAACATACATTAAACTTCCCAGACACTCTTTACTTCCAAAAGATTTATTGTCGTGGACAATCCCGTTATTTCTCCTTTGGGAGAAACAAGAGGGGAACTGCCCAAGAACTCAGGGTGACCCCAGCACTACTGGGAGTAGAACTACACCTTCCTAACTCTGGGATTTCCCTGGGAGCTCCTGGCTCTTTTGGGACAGCTGCACATCCCCCACAGAACATTCTTCCAAATGAATCCATCCTTGAGGCTGCCTTTAGTCTCTACTCTTGGCAACAACCGGAAAACCAAGGTCAATTCCATGAGTCCATGAATCCTCCCACAGGAAACAACTCCCGAAGAACAAATGTGTTCCCTGACACAACAGGAAAAAGTGACACTTCACAGGGACAGAAAGGAATCATACGTGGGATCCTGTTGGGTTTTCCTTCATCTCAGAGCACCACAGAGAGCAGGGATGACTGAAAATTCCCAAACGAGAGCCCCAGACCCCATAAAATTCCGTTTCTTACTGGATTTCAGTGCTGCTATACAAGTTAAACTTTGTCAAGGATCTTACCCCTAACACTCTCCCTGGAAGAGAGACACTCTCCTGGGAAGTCCAGTCACATAACTACAAGAATCCCTAAATCTGGGATCACAGAAAAGTAAATTATTCAGTCTCTTGTGATTGAGAGCTACTGAGCTTGAGTAAATATCAGAAATTATCCTTTCATTAATAAAATAATTTCTGTTTACAGAAGGCCTTTCAGCTTCACATTTCAGAGCATTTCATAGGCAACATGAAGAGATTTTGCAGACCTAAACAAGATTTGTTTTTGGAAAACATCACTGTCTTTGCTATAACCAAGTAAAACATGAATACTTGAAGAAGCTCCTCTGGTTTTGTTTGTTTACAGCAGAAAAATGCAGTCAAACTTTTCCTGTTTTTCATACACTGTTCCCTTTATGGACCTTTCACACAGCAACAAGGGAGAAATAAACAGCCTAAATAAGGAAATGCAAGTGTAAAACCACAAAGATTGGCAGAAGCCTTTATTATGCATAAAGGTTTTGGAAATAAAGCCATCAACAACAGGAAACTCAGTCACATTTCAAACCAACAGTTTGCTGTTAAGATTTGTAATATTTTTCTGTAGCTGAGTAAAATTACATTTAACCCACCCAGGTTTAAATTTGTCTGCAGTGGTATTTTATGGCCATACAAACCACTGAAAAATTCACCTGTTGCTTGGCAAGTTCATCCTCACCTGAGCTCCTACACAAAAACATCATACAGAGAAAAGTGATTTAAATTCCTTTTCACACCATTTGCTTTCTGTACTTGGCTAAGCCTAAGAAACATCAATATTATTACCACAACACTTTTTCCTTCCTTTGCAATCAGTTCTGCCCTCAGGTTTTCATGGTCTGGCTCAACCTGACACTTCAAGCTCTGCAGAGAATCTCTACATCCAAACCAAGTTCTAATTAAACTCTAGAAGTTTAGTTATCAGGCTGTTCTACTGAATAACTTCAATTTCATAAAGTCAATAACTCAATGTTGTGTCTAAACACTGGACCTAAACTAACCAAGGTAACAGTGCCTGAAAGCCAAAGATTATGAGACAAACATTTCTTCTTATTTGGATAACAGAACACTGTGAGCTCGCTCTTCTGTTTTAAAATAAATTTAATAAACCCAGATTTATTAAAATAGAGGTACAAAAGCAAGACCTTAAAATACTCTTGGAAATTACAGGAAACATAGAAAAAAGATGATTACAACAGGAAGTGCTGCACAACCAGTGCATGTTTATTATTCTTCCACAGACAGTGGCACCAGCTGCTTTTTTTTTTCCAGAACCAACATTTCCCTCAAGTTTTGCAAGATTTTAAATACCAGAGCAATGAAAAAGAATGGAATTATGTCCTAAACATTATCATTGACAGAAGATATTTAAATCATAACATGTCCTAGATACAGAACTACTGCCACAACAACTTCTCCAAAGTAGCTGAATGATTCTTTCTAAAACACTGAAATAGAATCCAGCGTTTGGGAGCTCGTTACAACTCACAGTATCCCACTGGTGTGACTGCAGCTGCCCACACCCACTGTGTAAGCACATTTAAAATGTGTAAGAACATTTAAAACCTTCAGTGTGGGCAATCAGCTGCCAACCCACTGGTTTTAAGCAGCACAGGAAAAGATTTACAAGCAGCTAAAGAAGTACTGGGGGCGGACAGTGAATTCACATCCAAGCCTGTCACAGAACTCTCCAGCAGAGGAGAGTTCAGGAATGAAGGCTGACAAAAATTGATGTCTAAATATGACTGGACACAACTCTTTCTTTTCAATCCCAACAAGACAGACTTGGAAGCAGCAGCACTTTGCCCACTCTGGCATTGCCACACAGGATGGAGTCTGCAAACTGGACTTCCTGGTTCTCCAGACTTGTCACCAGATGAATTTTACTCAGTGCTGCTGTGCTTGTGGGTGGGGGTCACTCATGGACTCCACAGCAATAACATGACAGTGCCTTGGCCTTCATGAATGGCATTAAGCTGGTACTACCTGCAGGGTTTATTCACAGAATCAGTGAGTTTGGAAGAGATCTCTGTTGTAATGCTAGGGATCTCCAAGGCCACGGAGTCCAACCTGTGACCAAACCCCCCCTTGTCACCCAGACCAGGGCACTGAGTGCCACGTTCAGTCTTTTCTTCAAGACCTCCGGGGATGGGGACTCCACCACTGCCCTGGACAGCTCATTCCATTAAACCCAAAACGGTTTAATGACCCTTTTTTGTACAGGAATTCCTCCTAATAGCCAATCTAAACCTCCCCTGGCCCAGCCTGAGGCCGTTCCCTCTCTCCTGTCCCTGTTCCCTGCGAGCAGAGCCCGACCCCCCCGGCTGCCCCCTCCTGTCAGGGACTTGTGCAGAGCCACAAGGTCCCCCCGGAGCCTCCTTTGCTCCAGGCTGAGCCCCTTTCCCAGCTCCCTCAGCCACTCCAGCCCCTTCCCAGCTCCGTTCCCTTCCCTGGACACGCTCCAGCCCCTCAATGTCCTTGCTGAACTGAGGAGCCCACAGCACTCGAGGTGTGGCCTCACCAACACCCAGCGCAGGGGGACAATCACTTTCTCGGTCCTGTGGCCATACTATTTTTGATGAAGACCAGGTACCACTGTCCTTCTTGCCCACGTGGGCTCATGTTCAGTCCCTGTCAAGAGGCACCCCCAGGTCCTTTTCTGCTGGACAGATTCCCAGCCCCTCTGCCCCTGCCTGGAGCAGTACATGGGGTTATTGTGGCTAAAACGCACGACTCGGCACTAGGCCTTGTTGAACCTCACTCTGTTGGTCGCGGCCCCTCGATCCAGCCTGTCCAGGTCTCTTTGACCCCAGCATGAAGCAAAGCACTGGGAGCAGGAGGAAGTGAGCCAGCAGGACAGCGGGACAGCCCGCAGGACAACGTTTGCTCCAGTACTACAGCCTCCCCAGCGCTCCAGGAGCAGGGGGAACCCAAGCCTAGGGGCACCCGATGCCCAGGAGGGACCCCGTGCCCCCGAGGCCCGACCCAGGCGGGCCTCCCCAGTACAGCACGGCCCGCACCCGGCCCTGGGCCAGCCTCAGGGGCCCGGAGGATGCGGAGCGGGGCCGCCCCTACCTGATAACCGAGATGAGCAGCCCCGAAGGGTCCTTGCTCCTGCCCACGGTGCCGCGGTACCTCCCCACAGCGTCGCCCGCCGCCATCTTGCGCCCCCTCAAATACGGCGCAGACAAGTGTGGTGGCGCGCCGCAGCCAATCATAGGCGAGGGAGACGGGCTGCCACCCAATAGGAAGTGAGGAGGGCGGGGCGCGCGGCATCAAAGCGCGGTGCAGTGCCTCGGAGCCTTCTGGGAGTTGTAGTTTTTATGGCGGCGGCGATACGGCACCCCCCCCCCCCCAACCTCCGACGGGTGATTAAAAATCAGTGAGAGGTTAAAAATCAGCAACAGGTCAAAAAATTATCGACCAAATAAGATACACCTTCAAAGACACCTGTGCCCAAAAGCCGTCATTCGCCCTGGGAGCAGCAGGAAACGGGGTGGGGGTGTGAGGGACCAAAGCATCCCCTCCGAACTCTCACGGAGCTGGGCTGGCTGAACAGTGAGGGATTTAAATGTTTATAGAGTAAAAAGTGGATAAAGTGCCCTAAGTACTTAAATTAACGTGTTCTATGAATTAGTAATGCTAAATACTTGTAGTGTGTCACAGCCCAAGCGAGTCTGATCACAAATACACCTACCTACAAGAGTTGCTGACGCTTCCCTTAATTTAATATCTTTAAGCTACAATGTTATTAAGAATTATTTTCCCCAGTTTTCACTGGGAAGGCAGTAAGGTGACCCAAGATGAGCCAGCCCAGGTGGTCCTTGACGCAAGCTCTGAAAGCAAACCTGAGTATTTGGCACAGGAACTGTGGGTTTGGAACAGCTGGAGGTGACAGATAGGAATCAGTTCACAACCTGGGAAATGCTCTGACACCCAACGCTCACTGTGTGGGTCTCTTCCAATTCAGGATATTCCGTGATCCTACGATGCTGTGGTTCCAGGATACTGAACACCAACCTCCTTGTCCGCAATCCTTGCTTTACCATGGACATGCTCCATCCCTTGCCGCAGGATCAGCTTCAGAAAAAGGGAAGGTGGAGGTCACCCTGTCCAGGGCTGGAAAACTAAAGGTTGTTTTTCACTAAACATCAAACAAACCTCTCCCAAGAGCTGCCTCACTTTCCCTGTTTCCAGTTGAGGGATAAGGACACCTCTCCAGTCACATCCTTTGAGAGCTTGTGTTAAAAACACCCTGCAAACCCCAGGATGGTTGTTGTAGAGGCAGAATTCCTTAGGAAAGGTAGGAACAGCCATCATTTGCATCACTTGGAGCTGCTGGGTGTTTTTAAACCAGGTTCACTCCATCATGTCAAAGATGCTGCTCTTCCAGAGGTGTTTTTTCAGCCCAAAGCTGCACTTTAACGATTTAATTGCATGGAAATTGCTGAAATCTGTAGGTAAAGTCAAGAGCATCCATTTATATGAGCTGTATTTGAAACACGAGGTAATTGGAAGCATGGTAATTCCTTATTTACAAGGGGAAGAATTCCACCGTAGCTGTTGTGGAAGAGCCTCCATTTATTATAATCAACAGCTGTATCTATGATCATTAGCAGAAGGACAGAGTAAGAGCACGGGCACTTTAATTCTGAAATAAAAGATACTTTATTCCTGAATAAGCAGTGTGTTTTCAGAACAGAATAATTACTCCAAAGTAAAGTGATTTTTATCTCCAGGTAGGGTGTGCACTTCAGTGTGTTCCCGTGTAGCTGTTCTGCTACATTTCCCCTGTGCAGATGAGCTCCCAGCTCCACAATTTCCTATTCAGCTATGCCAAAAAAAAAGCTCATTTGCCTTGATTTTCTGAGCAGGTTTGCCAATGCCTTTGCCCAAGGACGGTGATTTGAACGGTGAAAGGTTTGTGCACTGGCTGGAGGGAGTTTTTCCTCAAACTGCCGACTTGCCAATATTGTTTCTGTCAATTGGCAATTCCCATCGACTGCTCTGTTCCAGCACGGCCTGGAGCCTGCAGTGGGGATGAAATCGATGGGTCCCACCTTTTTATTCCTGACAGCTGCACTAATCACCTCATTTAGGAGGAACTTCATCAGGACAAACAGCAGCAAATCTCCCCCAGAACTGTGGCCTGGCTGACTTTCAGTCCTGGGCTCTAATTGCTAAACCACTGCCTGGTTTCATTGACCAGCCCTTTCCCTTCACTCCTCACCCAAGGAAAGCCACAGGTGGGAATTTATGTTTTCTTTAAATGAAAGGGGAGAAATCAACAGAGGTCTGGCTGATGCAGCACGTGAACGCTGAGATCTCGCTTGATTAACAATATATGATACAATGAGGCTGAAAGGTCACGAGAACATCGTTTTTCCTTGCACAATTTACAAAAAAGGGTCTCAGTCTGAAAACTGATGGAAGGGAAAACAGGGGAAAGAATTTTTCTTTTCTTTTTCACGTTTCTTTCACGAAATGTTTCAGTACTCCGAGCTATATCTGGAAAAATGGGTGGTTCCTTGGTTGCTCAAATGAAAGAAAGTCCAAACTGACAAACAAAATGTTCATGATGATGAATGAATCACTGTCACAGCTTGTTAATAGAGATCAGATTGGCTAGGTAGAGAGTCCCCCCATTTAGAAGAGACTGGGAATCAAAGATGGTTTCATTCCTCCTCCTCATCCTCCCCTCAATAATAAAAAAAGAAAAGGAGGGGTGAGCTTGTGCTGAGCAGTTCCTCATCCACTGGGCCAGTTTCCCAAGGGAACACCACAGTGGTGCAGAGCTATGCCAGAGGAAATCCTGAGGAGGCACAGGCAGAGCAGTTCTTTGGGAAATACGGTTTATTCCCTCGGGAGGTGTTTTACAAACTCCACCAGCAAGAGTTTTGTTCCTCGTATGACTTGTGTGACACAAAGGGATTGCTTCCCTCCTTTCCCAAGGTAGCTTTACCTGCAATCCCTTTCCACAGTTTATCCCCTGATATTTTCTAGGTGTTTCTTGGGAATTCTTGGGAATCCCTAAACCTAAGAGGTTTAACAGTGCTCAGGGCTGATGTACCCACGGGGTCTCTCAACCACAGCTTTAACATTTGAAAAAATACCACAAGTATTTCGTTCTTTCATTTCAAACATTAGTGGAAATGTCAGACAAAAAGGTTCAGCTCACACCAATCTCCTACAGGTGTAATTGCCTCATGTGTAATGCCTTTATATTGGTAATAATGAAATCCCCTTTGACTTCCAGCCGTGTAGATGGGAGCAGAGTGGAGGCCAGAATTCCCATGCCCTGGGTTGCAGTGTATTCTATTACCATCCTCAGGAGCTGTTGGAACCAGGTGGGGCAGTGTTTCCTTGCCTCCTGCCCCCAGACTATCTGTTAATGAGTCTAATCAACACTTGGCCTCATGACTCATTACCCCATTGTGAGATGCTCCACCCAGAGGGAGGAACCAAGCATCCCATCCTGGATATAATCTGAGATTCCCAACACCACAGACCCCCCTCTTCCACTGGATTTCTAGAGGAGGGGAGCTACATAGCCACCACTGAACTTTCTGAGGAAGAGTAGACCCTTCTACAGGATCACTACTTCAACAGAACCACATCCACCGCTTCAGGAGGACTGCAGCTACCACCACCCTGATTAACAAGGTGCCAGGTTGTATCCTGACTCTGTCAGCTTAAACCAGTGTTTTCTGCCTTTGTTTTTTTTTTTTTTTTAAATTTCCCTGTTAAATTGCTATTCTGACTTGGTGCCTCCCACTGGTTTGTTTTCAAACTAGGACATTCCATCTGGGCTGTAGGAGCAGTTCTGCCTGTGGAAGATGAGCTTGGTCCTGTTGGTATCTCTCAGTCAGTTTAATGAGATATATTTTACCCTTCTTACAGAGCTTGTCACCCCCACATCAGCTGTATTAAGCTGAAATTGGTGCATGAGTAAAGAATCAGGTCCCATTCCTCTTCTTGCAATAAACTTAATTCTGGTTTTCTTATGAAGCTTTGCCAAACTGCCTGAGAACAGAACTGAGTAAAAGTGTGCTGAAGCATCAGGATTTGGCTCTAGGATTAGTCACACATCAGGATGACCTTGTTATTCCTAGTTACCATTAAATAAGTGTGAACTAAAGCTGGTTTATGTTGTCTTTTGGATTTTCTGCACAGCAACAATCAGTTTCTCTTCCCAGCACGTAGCTGCCATCAATTCTTTTTGTCTCTGTGAATAAGAAGAAACTCCTGGGGCAGGAGAAGAAGTTGCCTGGCTCAATGCTGGGAATCAAGGCAGAGATATGATTCAAATGTCTCCTTATTGTTTCTTGCCTCCTGACATTTCCCATGTTGCGCTGTGTTCTGCTGCTGCAGAAAAATAATAGCTAAGATTAAGTTAAGTGGAAAAATACTGCTGCTTTTCCGATGTCAAAGCCACAGAACCTCTGGTAACGCAGTCCCTGAAGGAAATCAGAGCAGGTATGAGATGTTTCCCTTCAAAGGCAGGTAAAATGCTGTGAATGAGGATGTTTTCCTTCTCTTAACCATTAACAAAAGTCCAGTTATTTGGTTTAATTTTTCCCCCTTTATTTTACTTATCCTTACTAAGGGAATGATGTTTTTACAATTGTCCACAGCCATTTTCCAAGTCTTCAGGTGAACGGGTGCAGGCTGCAGGTTGGCTTCTTGAAATTAAAATCCTTAAGTCTTATCTTCCTTTGGAACCATGGAAAACCTCATGTGCACAAGAGACAAAAAACCCCAACATTCTCATTCCAACTCTCCCATGTTTAGTTATGGTTTCCCCCCCCCACTTCTGTAAAAAGCTTTTAGATCCCACCCACAAATTTCTTATTTTAATCCAGCTCCATTAAGTTCCCCACATTTTGACTTGTGGATTTGTTGGGCATCAGCTCAACAAGCCTAAATCCCTACAGTTTGGGGGAGAACAGGTGGCTGGATAGAAAAGAGAGTCCCAGAAGTCCTGCTGGCACTGAGGGGGAGTTGGAGCCACTTGGATTACCTATCCCAGCAAATCCACTTGGGAGGAAGAGTTGATGGATGCCTCAACCCCAGGAAAAACCCTCATACCAGAGCTCTACCTTATTAAACCACAGGCAGCTGAGCATGACATATGTTGGAGATAAGACTTCAGAAATTCCAGTGCTCACAGAAATATTTCATCCTGCTGAACGCAGCTTTGGATATTTTCTGGTTTGTGGAAGTAGAAGCTCCAGGCAAGAGAAACAACAAGAACTTGAACTGCAGTGAGTAAGACTCCCAGTACCGGCAATGCGCTCTTGTATTTCCAAGGGGAGCAGCGCTGGTATCAATCCTTCTGAAATGAGACATCAGCCAGCCAATTTCAAGGCTTGTCTTGCAGAAAATGGGGCACAAGATTCAGCAGCTGAACAGTCCTGCTGGCCTCAAATTTAATTTGCTCTGAGGTGATATAAGAGCAGGATAATACGACGGTTGTTGTACTTTTGACAAAGTAAATCTATCACTGACAGGCACCACAACCCCCATTTCACAGGAGGAGCTGTGACCCAGGGATGCTAAAATCAAGTGCACAACAACAATCCCCGCTTACCTGACAATCTCAAGGATTTGCTGCCAAGAGGAGAAGAAACTGGAACGATTTGTGCTCAGTCTGCAGCTCAACGCAGGGATTTTGAAGGATATTCAAAGGACCAGTTGCCTGGTCAGGCTCTGCTTCCAGGGAACAAGCGATGGGATGAGAGGAAATGGCCTCAAGTTGCACCAGGGAACATCTAGTTTGGGCATCAGGAGGAATTCCTTCATGGATAGGGTTGTCAAGTTTTGGAATGAATGCTCACGGAGGTGGTGGAGTCCCCACCCCTTGGAGGTGTCCAAGGAAGGACTGGACGTGGCACTCAGTGCTAGGGAGAAGGTGGGGATCAGTCACAGGTTGGACTCGATGGTCTTGGAGGTCTTTCCCAACCCCAATGATTCTGTGATTTTTGCAGAGAAGGAGAGGTGCCTTTGAAAGGGCTTCCCACGCTGCTGTTGGAAATCAGAGCCTCCCACTGTTTGACCAGCACCTTCTCATCCTGCATTTTCACTTAAAAATTAAAAAAATCAGGGAGAAAAAGTGTTTCTTTTGGAGAGTTTCTTCAAGAAAAAGCCCTTCAGACCTTCTGTACTGTAATATTCCACTCTGCACTTCAACGGTGCTGTGTCTGTCACATGTGGCTGATGGTTTTTGGCTCTGTTGCCTTTGATGGTGCCAGTCAAATTCACCCTGACTGCTGTTGTGATCCCTCCCCCTGCCCTGGCCTGGGACAGCGTGAGGTCAGGACAAGAGGAAATGGCCTCAAGTTGTACCAGGGGAGGTTTATATTGGATATTAGGAATTTTTTTTTCATTACAAATGGTAAGAATTAGAGCAGGCTGCCCGTGGTAGTGGTGGAGTGACCATCCCTGGAAGTGTTCAAAAAATGTGTGGATGTGGCACTTGGGGACATCGTTTAAAGGTGAACATGGTGGTGCTGGGTTGACAGTTGGACTCGATGGTCTTAAAGGTCTTTTCCAACCTTAACAATTCCATGATTTTATATGCCCAGACTCAGCTCTACAGCTTAGGTGATGGAGAAGGGTCGACTTTCCCCTTGCCCAAAAACTTTACGATGCATCACCTTGGAATTATTCCAGTTTGGTGGGGAAAATGAACCCTGAAGTCACTGCCCTGACTCTCAGGCTGGGCAAATCTGAAATCTCTGGACAAACCCATCACGCAGCTTCAGAGATCCAATTGGAAGCTGTTGAGCAGCAGCCAATCTGCCAATAATTCCCAAATATTTGGGGAAGTGTTTGTGGGCAGAGTGAGGATGCTCAGAGAGCTGCAGGCTTTGAAAGCCTTGTGATAAAGGGCCAAGTGAAGCACCAAATCTACAGGAACAGACTTAAATCAACTTTGTTGCACAGCAGTGTTCTGTGGGCACTGAATAGGGCTGAAGATGGGTGTCTTCAATTTTTTCGTTTGTTGTCAGCAAGAAGGACAAAATCAGCAAGACAGATCCTTGCAGATGAACCCTGCAACTCCTTCACCACTGGTGCAGGGACAGATCAGGATGGGAGATTTTGGGCCGTTTCACCCATAATCTTTCAGTCACCAAAAGATCTGACAGTGCTTTAAAAGCTGCCAGTGGAGCAGAGGTGACCTTTGAGGTGACCACGTGACCTTTGAAACACAAGGAAGATGAGCCTCTTGGAGATCCACTTGGAGTTGCAGGAATTTAAGCTGTCAGTGCTCCTGAAAAGTTCCTAGAGATGGTGGTGTATCCAAATGATTCAGCAGAGGTTCTGTGATTCCCATTTAAAGTTTGGTCAGGCAATATTAAATGCTCAGCAAGAAAATGAAGTGTTGTCTGCTGTACATCTATAAAATGAAATGTAATGTGATAAAATGAACTAAAAGGTCTCCTCATCTCTGTGTTAAAGATGGCATTGGTGTGACTGCTGTTGCTTTGTAACAATTCCTCTCCAAGAAAGGCAAGTCCTACAATGTAATATCATATCTTGTCTCGTGGTCTTTATGGGTTTGGGGAAGATAAACATTTCAAGGAGTACCCAGCTCCAGGGGTCTGGTGAGAAATTAGATCAGCACAAGTAACAGGTATTTCCCACAAACTAAGAGGTGTCTGTCAGGCCAGGTGCTGGAGATGATCGGGCACTGAAGGCCATTCAGCTGCTCCTTTTGCTGTCTTTCATCACCCCTTCACTGCCACCCTCCATTCCCCATCCTTCCCCAAATCATCTCCTGCTTCCCATTGTGTCCCCTCTTCCTTAATCTTTACATTTTCTGTGGGGAAACATAAAAGGTGGAAAAGCTCTTAGGTGTGAGAAAAAAGCAGCTTTCAGAAATAAAGCAAAAAGAGTTTAGGAATCAGCTCTAGCTGGGAAAACTTGAAGATAGAAGAGGATACAATTATATAGCAAGCAAGGACATTAAAACAATGGTTGGAGTTTCTAGGTTTGGCTGGGTCTCTGGATGCCTGTGACGGCGTGAGCTTTGTACCATCTCTGTCTCAACTCTGTATGTGAGACTGATAACGGAATAAAATAATAAAAAGGCTCCTGGAACGCCTGTCCAGGCTCCCCATCCTGTTTGCTCGATGAAAACCCCGACATTTTCCACTAAACACCACTGATATTTTTTAAATTGTAGTGACACAACCTAAATTTACAAATCATTGTGCTGCTGGTTCCTGTGTTAGATCTTTCTCCTTAACTCATGTACCTCATCTATTTGAATTATAAACTCATTGGGGCAGAGGCCACATTTTAACCGTAGCAGAGTGGAGATTTATGTAGCATAATTAATTAGCAGGATAATAAAATACACCTCAGTGAAGGCTGAAATGTAAATTGTGGAATGAACCCACGTTGGTTTTGTTGCTCTTAAAGTGAACTTGTGATGACTTTTCCTTACTTCTTTCAAAATTTAGATGAGGGGACTTGATGAGTCCTGCAGGAAATTGTCGCTGAGGAAGATCTGCTGCTGGGCTGCTTACCCAGGCCCATCATACCCTGTTCCAACAGAAATTGTCCTTCCTACTAAAATTGTGTCCCACGTGTCCTGTTTTACCTTCTCCAGGCCTTCAGCCATTTCCTGGGCCTGCAAGAAAACTGGAGAGGGACATTGCACAAGGGTATGGAGTGTTAGAACAAGGGGGAATGGCTTTAAACTGACAGGGGACAGGGTTAGATGGGAGATTGGGAAGGAATTGCTGGCTGGGAGGGTGGGGAGGAGCTGGGCTGGAATTCCCAGAGCAGCTGTGGCTGCCCCTGGATCCCTGGCAGTGCCCAAGGCCAGGTTGGACATTGGGGCTTGGAGCAGCCTGGGACAGTGGGAGGTGTCCCTGGACATGGCGGGGGTGGCACTGGATGGACTTTAAGGTCCCTTCCCACCCAAACCCTGAATCTGTGATTTGATGTCACTATGGAAGATCTCCAGACCTCTCCACCTTCTTCTGTCCCTGTGCTTGTGTCAGCCTCGTGAAACTGAGGTCAATGTTTTTCTTCTGTTGGGCGGTACAGAGCCTGGATATATGATAACAACAAAGCTGGATTTGTGTCCTCCTGAAATTCTCCGTATTGGTAGCAAGATTCCCTCACGGATCACTGTGGGATACCATTCCAGGGAGCAGACTGGCCCCACCCAGCCGTGCTCACGGGGTTATACAAAGCAGCCGTGGATTTGGGCAGACAAGAAGAGTTGAAAAGTGCAGAACAGTGAATAGCCTTGGCTGTGTGCCTCTCTCACCGAGGTAGAAAGGAACCAGAGGAGAGAAAACACGGCCTCACTTTCATTTTTCCAAGGGAAGAAGCAGTGAGTTTGTAGCCTTGGGTTATGAACATCCTGATCTCTCAATCGCAGTCTGGGTGGCCGGCTGCGGTCATTACGAGTTCGGTAAATTTTGGAACCTTTGGAAAAATGCTGCGGCCTCTTCAGCAAGAAGCCATTTGTCTGAAGTGTTTTTAGTTCAGTGGCTCCACAAGTTGCTGGAATGTGAAGGCAGGAAAAGCCACGGGGGTAGAGATATTCCTCAGTGTATTTCTGCCTTCAGTCCTTAAAAAGCTCCCCTGCTTCCATGGAATAGGAAGGGGCTGGAATATGAGAACTTTATTCCCACCACAGCTGAAAATATAAATCAACATGCTGCAGAAGGAAAACAAAATCCAGAGATGTATTCCCTTGTTTGGGTTCCTTCTTTCCATGCTGTCCCCAGGTGCTCAGCGCTCCCTGAGGTGGGAAAGAGCAGAGA
This sequence comes from Corvus kubaryi, assembly GCF_017639235.1. NCBI lineage: Eukaryota > Metazoa > Chordata > Aves > Passeriformes > Corvidae > Corvus > Corvus kubaryi. Next base: position 28,756 of record NW_024581995.1, read on the forward strand.
ATACAGAGAGGAGCCTGGAGCCATCAAGGATCACAGCGAATGGAGCAGCTGGGCTGGCACACACCTGAAAATTCTGGGTCCAGCTCTCTCCTCTGGAAGGTGTCACTGTGGGATTCAGATGGGACCATGGATCTTGGGAATGCAGCAAAATTCTCCTTTTGAAATCCCTGCCAGCCCTCAAGTGCCAACATTTTCACCAGTGGCTATGCCTTGATACAGAAAGTTTTCATTCTGTGACTCAGAAGCCTCTTCAGCCCAGCAGAGCTTCTCGCTGCCCTTGTTCTCAGCCAGAATGAGGCAAGTCCCATCTCCCACTTAAAAAAATCTGGTGTTGTCACCCTTTCCCCATCCAATACACACTGAGATGAACACAGCTCACCGTCTGAACCCCTGGCACAGGCAGGAGTGGCTTCCTGTGGTGGTAGCACAGGGATTAGAACGCTCATCCAGCCTTGAGCAGTGCTTCAAACCCCTCCCTTCTTGGGGACCACACAACCCCACACTGAAATCAAATCAGTAAAGTTTCTCCAGTCCCAGGGTGAAGTTCTTTGAATTGCAAAACCCACCCAAAATGTCAAAATGAGCAAAACAAATTTTAAAAAAAATTCAAGATTTGGCGCGTAAAATTCAAGTGTTCCAAACTCATGCAGGTATCAAAGGAAAAGGGAGACAATTCAGGCTGAGAATGAGGGATGCTGCAAGCCTTGATTAGGGAAACGGCACTGGGAGCCTGATGAAGGAATGAGAAGAGACAAACACCAAGACCCAACTATCAAAGTACACACAGGTGAGATTACAACAGAATGAACCCCAAGCATGGAATAATGTTCTGCTGGGAATTGTTCTATTGTGCTGCAAGGAGCAAATTCCATATTGCCTCTGCTTGAAAATCCTCCATGCAAAGAAGACCAACTCGGATCTGGATTTGGCATTGCAAAACAACATTGATCCCCAGCAATTACAAAGTGTTTCCAGGCTGACCTTCTCCTGCCACATGGAAGCTGGGCAGGAGGAAGAGACAGAGGTTTGGAATGTGTCTCCGAGGCTTGGATCATAATGTAAACATTTATGCTGCAATCAGAGAGTGGCTGCAGACCATGTGGATGTGCCTGGGAGAGCTTTAAAAGCTGTCTGGGGAGGCAGAGAGAGGGGCAGCATCCACAATGTGATGCTCAGAGCCAGCTGCAAGCCCTGCCTGAGACACAGCAGCAATGCTGGAGTGTTTAGCTCACGATATCCCTCTGATTAGTGCTGCTGGTAATTGGCTCTGTGGGTTAAAACCAGAGCCTGGCAGTTTGGTTTCTTTGAAGGTTGTGACCCAGATGACCCCAAAAATCAGCTGGCAGCAAACAGTGGGGTCCTTAGCTGGAGGTATCCACTATCCAGGACAGACTGGCCCATGTGGGGCCTTGGAGCTGCCTCAGGTGGCCACTGGTGTGGGAACCCCTGGAGAAGAGATGGATCCACAGAAAAGCCTGGATTGGGAAGTTAAGTGATTTTGTAAGGAAGAAGGAAGATCGTGATGTGAGGGAAAGACTCCGCCTGGATTCTGGAAGTGCTCCATGGATCATTCCCTGCTGAGTTGAGGGAAAGAGCCAGCAGCCATTCCAGGAGGTTTAATGCTTCTCTTTCAGGACTTGGCTTAGCCTTCCTCCCAGTGACTGGGCAAACACCAGTGGGAATGGGGCTCTGTGGGGCAGGGGGCCAAGTGGCAGAATGAGATTTCTTAGGACAGGTCGAGTTATTAAGGAGTATCTCCAACACTGGTCAAGCAGCTGTGGTTGTCTCCCACCTTCCTTCTACCCATTTTCAGATCATTCCCTGACAGTTCAAGAAATTCCTGTGTTTTCCTCAGTGTCAGCACTGGGTGCTGAAACAGGAGACGAGAAGCTGATAAAGTTTTCTGGAGCATTTTCCCAGCTGTTTGCAGCACCCAGGCCCCAAAATGACTTGGGCCAACAGAGAGAATTCAGGATTTTAATGAGCTATCAGATCCTGAGGCAGCAGTAGAACTACACCAGCAGCAAATCCTATTTGCTGTCCTGTTCCATGGTGCAGGGTCCTGCTCGAGGGTCCTGACACACTGCTCTCTTCTGCTGGAGGAGAAAAGTCTTTTTGTGCTGGGAATAATGAATGGCCTGAGCCAAACCGTGGCCAGATGGTCCCAATCAGCAGTTGTTTATACCCAGACCTGGGAGAACAGGTCAGGCAAACCCCCTGACCCTAATACTGTCTGTAGAAAAATAATCAATTTACAAGGCCAGGCAGAGTGACCTGTGAGCCCTGTTTGTTGATCCAAGACATAACAGCTCAATAGCTTTAATTATTAAAGCCAGAACAGACAACCATTGATCCTCCCACTTAGTGCCATCTCTGCAGCCTCAGGGCCAGGGATTTAGAGCAGGGGAATTTGCAGGGAAAGAGAGAGAACCAGCTTTGAAAGACTGACCCACTGGATCACCAGAATTTTGGACCCTGATTTTGAAATGTGGCTTCCACCAGTCTGTCCGTTGCAGCACCTCAGAGCAATCAAGTGATGACCCTTCTCTGAGAACACAAGTTCCGACTTTTCAGCTTAACAAGGCATTGAAAAAGTCATTTATGGAGTTGACCCAGATCATCTTTTCTCTCCAACAGTTCACAAAGCAATTGGTGTAAAGGACATTAATCAAGTTGGTGCCAAGAGGTAATTGAAGACAGTAATTACTCAGTTTTTATAGAGCTGGAAATGTAATAAGGATTTTAAGAAAGTAATAAGTGAAGCTTTCTGCAGAGAGATCCCCTGGTGCACAGAGTTTAGCCAAGGGCCCATCTTTTTGAAAATACATTTTCGTGTAGTTATTACATCACTCTCTTGCTGGGACATCTCTCCTGAGCTTTTGTAAATGTAATGGGCTTTGCTGAATCTGAATCCACCATCTCTGCATCCCAAGTTTCCGTGTCAGATTGACACCTCTAATGCAGCAATAATGCAGGAAACAGCAAACACACATTTTTATGCTTTACCTTCTCCCAGCTCTTGCCTTCCCTGCTCCAACCTGGCAGATTTCTGTCAGGCGCCCAATTTTTCGTTCTGCTTTGGAAGCCGTGACAAAAAGGATCTGATTAAATTTCCCAAAGGCACATTCAGCTCGTGCAGCAGCTCTCAGGCTTTTTGTAGTCAAAAGTGGAGGCAAATTTTCCCAGCAGGCTCAAAGGCCATTTCATCTGCTTAAATCACAAGACTTTGCAACAGAAAGAAAAACTCGGATGAAACGGCAAATTTACCTTCACTTAAACCTGGTGAAAATTGACAAAAGCTCCCTGTTTATGCAGAATATGCCAAGTTCATGAGATGATGGTCCAGTTATTCCCCGATTCCTCAGTTATTTTTGGGATCCATCCCACATTGCCTCAAGTGCAGGACTCCTGAGTCCTCTCCTTACTTGGTACTGGTTCTTTATGGGCTCTGAAGCATGAACCTAAATTGCTCCATGCCTTTGTTTCTCCAGCTTTACTTACTTCTTTCTGAATTATCTCCTTAATTCTTTGAAAATGGGATTCCTGCTTGCGGGACAGCTCTTCTGTCCAGACTTGTCCCTTGAGTTACTGATGGGGACCGTAAATTCTTCAAGGCAAGCAGCAAACATGCTTTAATTTGCATATTTGCAAATTGGTTTGCACGACATGGTGGCACAAGCAGGTGCTGCTGGAACAAGAAGCCTCAGTCTTGGCTGAATGGGTTAATGAGGAGGAGGTGGTAAAAAGCTGGTGTGATGTCCCAGGCCCACACACTCAGCCTCAGAATTCCTACCACTTTTGGTATTAAGGCTCAACATGACCCTGCTTCCAGCTACATCTGCATTCCAAAATCCGGCATGCATTCCATCATTCCAGCAGGTAGCTGCAAGAGGAAGCCCAAGTCGGGGAATTATTTGGGATATGTCTGGTTCTGGCTCTCCTCCAAGGGCAGACAGCTCATTACTAGCAGAGCACTTCTGTCCTACAGGGTTTTGTGGCTTTCTGGCTCAGAGCTTTGATGAAATTTCATTTCATGACAGGTCTATCCACAATATCTCCTCCCTAAGTAGGACCATTCCCTCTGGAGAGAGAAACCTTCCATGCTGTTGCTGGGATGAGATCCACCTGGACTGCTCCTTAAATGGCTCTACTTCAACCCCTTCCCTGCCTTGCAGCCAGCAAAGTCCTCTGGAGCTCCAGGAAGAGAAAATTGGGGTTGAATTAATCACTCATGGTTCTAGATGCATTTGCTGCATCGCACAACTCATCTCTGCATTCGCTTGTTGGTCTCATTAGGTTTGATTAAAATTTGGTGAGGGTTCCTGGGACCTTCCAGTGACCCATTGTGGTGTGTGCTGGAAATTTACCCAGGTCAATTAGACCTCTGCCACGTTCAGACTCAAGGGCCATGACATATGTTGGCTCAACAGGGTACGGCAACAAGGAGAAACTGAATTTGCATCCCGAGCAAGGTGCCACAACGGTATACCAATATCAGTTTTTAATGAGATGTGCTGGCTTTCACAGGCAGCAAAAGGTGTAAATTTTTGCTAAAATGTCGTCAAATGCCAGTCAAAGGTATCTCTGTATGGTGCCTGAATGCAAAAGACACAGAGGGATAGGAGAAGTCATTTGGATCAGCTTGTGGACTCCAGAACTGCATCAAACTTGTGTTTGGCTGCGCTTGCCCAAGGTAAAAGCCCCTCCCAGCTGCTCTTTGCTCAGAGGGAGCTGTCTGAGTTTCAGGAGACCAACTGCCCCCATGTCCACCACAAACGCCACATACAAACCCCATACACACCACATTCATCATCCCTTTGCGCTGGGCACTGCTGAGGGACCACCTCGAGTGCTGTGTCCAGTTCCAGGCCCCTCAGGACACGAGAGCCACTGAGGGGCTGGAGCGTGCCCAGGGAAGGGAACGGAGCTGGGAAGGGGCTGGAGCCCCAGGAGCAGCTGAGGGAGCTGGAAAGGGGCTCAGCCTGGAGCAAAGGAGGCTCAGGGGGGACCTTGTGGCTCTGCACAAGTCCCTGACAGGAGGGGGCAGCCGGGGGGGTCGGGCTCTGCTGCCAGGGAACAGGGACAGGAGAGAGGGAACGGCCTCAGGCTGGGCCAGGGGAGGTTTAGATTGGATATCAGGAAAATTTTTGTCCCTGGAAGGGGTTGTCCAGCCCTGGCACAGCTGCCCAGGGCAGTGGTGGAGTCCCCATCCCTGGAAGTGTTCAAAAAGAAGTAGAAATGGCACTTTGGGATGTGGTTTAGTGGGCATTCAGCTGAAGGTTGGACTTGATGATCTCAGAGGTCTTTTCCAACCTTAATAATTCTCTGATTCTATGACTTTCCCAAGCCACAGGGTGATTGCAGAGCCAGGAAGAGAATCCGTAATTCCAGAATTCCGATGACACCAGAGTAACAGGGACCCTCCCATTTCCTTCCATGTATAAAGTGAGTGCAGATACATACACAGCCTGTAGCCAGGCATGTTAAAATGTAAGAATATATAATGTATTAATGCAGCTCCCTCAAAAACACGTCACTGGTCACTCATAGAATCCCAGAATATTTTGGGGTGGAAGGAACCTTAAATTTCATCTCATTCCAACCCCTTTGCCATGAGCAGGGACACCTTCCACCAGACCAGGTTGCTCAGATACTGGATTTTGGACACTCAGGATACTGAACAGAGGCCACTGATTGATTTGAATGTTTCCAGTATTTCTAATTTCTTTGGTCTAAAAGTAACTTCTTCACCAGTTTAGCTGAGTAGCTGTTCTCTGCCAGTTGTCCCAAATGGAGATTATTGTACACATTTTCCATAATTAGCTAATTTAACCAGCTAATTTAACATTAATAGCAAATCTGTGAGTTGAACACCAGCAAATGAACTCATTAAAGAGAAAAGGACTTGTGCTTTCTCTTTTCTTGTTCTTTTTTTTTCTCCCTCTAGTTTTGCACTTTTAGCGAGATGCTCTGGGGAAATCAGGATTTCAGGGAAATTTGGATGATCAAATAAATAGGGTTTTATTGATGAATTCAAAAGGATGTATCAGAATGTCAAAAAAGCTTTTTCACGAAGATGCCAGCGTTGTCTGTCCTGTTTGGGAAGGACCCAAGGCTAGAGGACCCCACACAGGCTTTTAAAAATTGATTCTCCTTTGTTCTCTGAGAGTCTCAGTCTCCTCGAGTGCTGCACCCTCAGAGTTACTTCTCCAGCCCTGAGCTTGCTGTGAACACTGATTATTTCAGAGATAAAGCTGAGGACTTCAGCACACATTATTGTGACTCAGGACACAGGGATTTAATTGTCTACTCACCCAAGGGCTTCCTCTAATCCTTCACTACTTCAGATACTGGACGGGGACCAGGTGACACCCAGAGGTCTCTTCCCACCTCAACCATTCTGTTTCTTTCTTCTTTGCTGGCGCCTGTCTGTAAAATTTTGGTGATGATACAAGGCATGAGTGTACACAGGTAAAAAATTACAAGACTCAAGTAGCCCAGCCATGGAGTGTGAAAACTCTGTTCTCTCCAGACACCTGTGGATACCTCTGTGTTATCTCCAGGTACCAGCTCTGTACCTGATCTGTGCCTGGACAGTCTCTGCAGCCCTGCTCAGGTGCCGATGTGTTTCTTCTGAGGGTCTGAGGCACTCCAAAAGGTTCCTTGGGTGAGAAAATATGCAGGAATTTAGGGATCAGGAGGTGTTTAGGATGGATATTGGAAAAAATTTCTTCACCAAAGGGTGGTCAGGCATGGAACGGGCTGCCCACGGCAGTGGTGGAGTCACCAGGGAATCAGAATCATGGAATGGTTTGGGTTGGGAGGGAGCTTAAAACTCATTTCATTCCAACCCCCTGCCATGGGCAAGGACACCTTCTACCATTCCAGGCTGCTCCAAGCCCTGTCCAACCTGGCTTTGGACACTTCCAGGGATCCAGGGGCAGCCCCAGCTTCTCTGGGCACCCTGTGCCAGGGCCTCAGCACCCTCAGAGGTGATATCTTTTCCTAATATCCCATCTAACCCTGCTCTCCATTTGAAGCCATTCCCCCTTGTCCTGTTACTCTAGGCTCTTGTGAACAGTCTCTGTCCTTCTTTCTTTAAGGCTCCTTCAGATACTGAAAGGCCACACTGAGGTCACCCTAAAGCCTCTCTTCTCCAGGCTGAATCCCAACTCTCCCAGCCTTTCTTCCGAGCAGAGCTGCTCCATCCCTCTGATCACCTTGGTGCCTGCTCTGGCCTCGCTCCAGCAGCTCCAGGTCCTTCCTGTGCTGGGACCAAAGCTGGAGGCAGCTCTGCAGATGGGGCCCCACCTGAGCGGGGCAGAAGGATCCCACTGGAGGGGTTTAAAAGCCATGTGGATGTGGCACTTGGGGACATGGATTAGGGGTGGGCGCGGCAGTGCTGGGGGAATGGTTGGATTCTATGATCTTAGAGGGTTTTTCCAACCTTAGTGATTCCATGATTCCATGATCTCAGGAGGGGATGTTGGACAGGAGGGTTGGCAGGAGAGCGCAGCTCCATCTCAGCCCGTCACAGGGTGAACAAAACACAGTTGCACCCAGTTTCCCAGAAAAACAGTTCAAGGAATTGTTCCAGGAGCAACGGGACGTGGCACTCAGTGCTGTGGTGTGGTTGACAAGGTGGGGATCAAAGGTTGGACTCGATCTTGGAGGTCTTTTCCAACCTCAGTGATCCTGTGATTCATCCAGTGGGAAGTGGCACCACTGTCACTGGAAGTGGCATCAGCCCTGCTCCTCTCAGAAGCTGACTCAACTCCCACCCCGTTACTTCAGCTGGAGACTCTGCTCTTGTTTTGGACAGATTGGAATATCCTTGCACAGCTTTGAAGCCACATTAATCCTGACTTCAGTGAGTGTGTGTGTATGAATAATAGATTTTCCGTGCTAAAACTATCAAAGCTCCGGCAGCAGCTGCTCGGCTCCCTTGGGCAAATATCCTGGGAAGGAGCTGCAGCAGCAGAGCAGATTTGCATGTTTGATGCATTGCTGTGTCTCACTTTCAAGCAGACAATCTGTTGGCTCTCAGCTCCTTGCATGCCTGTTGAAGCCAAGGTGCTGGACTGCAGCACAGTAGAAAGTGTGGAATTTTTTTTTTTTTTTTTTTCTTTTTGAGACACGGAGAAATTTTTCCCTCCCAGGAGTGCAATTTATATCTTGATTAATCTAAAAGTTGGGGCTTTTACGCTGAGGGGTACGAGAGGATTTTTTAAGGAGCGTGGGTAAGAGTAAAGAGGAAAGGAAGGCATGTGTGGAATCGCTTTCATCCTGGAAAATCAGCTATGCTGGAGGCAAATGCTGTGCCTCAGTGGAGCAGAGACAATTTCAGGTAATTAATGTTCTTCCTTTACCAGCATTGGGAAAATCAGGGACTTTAGTGGGAGATTTATACAACTTTATGTCAAATCTTAAAGCAGCTGTGGAAAGGGGCTGATTCATAAGGGAAGGTTCAGAATCTGCACACAGGAGCTCAGCCCTGAGTCAAGGATGCTGAGCTGGAGCTGAGGAGGTTGAAGCCACTTTCTTCCATAGGTAGTGAATCTTTCCAGCCTTTTTTTCTTATCCCTACTCAGACAACGTCCTGACAAACCCACACTTGGCAAAGAGAGGCAGTAAATCCCTCACACCCCCAAGCAGTAGGGAAGCAAACCCCCACAAACACAAGCCTCCCCTCACTGATTGCAGTGCAAAAAGAGATTTTTATCATCTCTGTGGACAGCTTGACCAGCCAAGAAAGCTTCATCGTGGACTTTAGAAAGTAAGAACTGCCAGAAATCAAGCTGACATAAAACCACTCATGGACATGAACCCTAATATCAAAAAGTCCCTATGAAGAGGCCTTGCTGTGGCATAAGGATGAGGATTTAGATTGAAGATTAGAAAGATTTTGATCACAAAATCTTCTTTCAACCAGCCTGGTCCACCACAGCTCACTCTGGGTGTTTGCATCTGATTTCTTTTCAGAAGAGCCCACCCAGACACACAACTGCCAGTCCATGGTGAGGATTTGGCTCTGCTCAAGTGTGGGATGGACTCACCCTTGCACCTCTGCTCTTCTCCCATGTGCAAAGTCTTTGGCCTTACAAAGTCCTTGGACCTACAAAGAATCCTCCAGAAATATCCTGCCTGAAGTGCAGAAAAAGGCAGAAAAAATTAACGTTGTGGTTTCTACACCTTCCCAGGTTCTAATACAAGCAATTTAATTCCCAGATTCTAATATAAAGAATTTAATTCCTGTCTCCCACCTTCTAATGTGTTGTCTGTCCTACATTTGATTATGTGGGATTAGAGTGAGAAGATATTATCTTTATCCTTAACAGGAGGAGAAAAGGAAAATATTTACTTTTGTGCCTCATACATCATTAGCTGGAAGACCTGCAAGGTGCCTATTGATATGCAGAAGTGACTCCTCTACTCTTAAAGCAACCCTGGAGGTGAGAAACCTCTTCCTCCGGGTTGGAGCTCCACTCCCAAGTTGTGTGACCTTTGGATTTGCATTTCTGTGAGTTCAATCAGTGTCACAGCCCGGGGAGTTGTGAGGGTGTCCTAACAGGAGCACAGAGACCCTTTCACTCCTGGTTTTCATGCCTGAAGATCTCACTGCTCCCCTAAAATGCAATTTGCACTCCCTTCCCCGGCAACACCTCCGAGCAGCAGGGAGGATTTGGCTCTCCAGGGGCACAAGAGATGGTTTTCTGTGGGGTGAAATCCTACAGGCAGCAGAAGGATGAACCAAAATACGAGGCAGAGACTTCTCCCCTTTACCACCTGCAATTTGCAAAGCCATGGCCGGGGGCAGCTAACAAAGCCCAAACAAATCCCAAGTGCCTCCCAAACAAAAAGCTAATTTAATTTCAAATTGATTTGCACTCTCGGTACAAGACACTTGATTTTGTACCGCTCAGCAGTAGCACAAAAAGAAAAAGAGCATCTAACACTGATTAACATCTGAGTCATGGCTTGCTGGGACTGTTACACCAGCTGAATTTAACTGTTCGACTGGCACAGGAACTTCCCGACAATATTAAACTTTCCTGGCGGAATTTGCCACCCCTCCTTCATTTGTGCATATGCTCAGCACATGGTCCCCAAGCTTGCAGGCTGATTTTGCCATCTATGAAAGGCACACTGACTTTCCATCAATGAGATGCACGTTGCTGTTTGACAAGAACAATGTGCTCGAAGAACGGGCTCACAATAGCTCCTATCAATCAAGCGCTCTGTGGAAAATCAAAGATGACAATGAAACCCACAGCATTAAATAACCCACGGTGCTGGAAATTAATCAGGAGTCCTGGGTGCTTGAAAAACAAATGTGTTTTTAATAAATTGGATTTGAGTATCACTTACAAGCCCTGGATTACCAGCTGAGTGGAGACTGGTTTGATTTGCACTGATAAACTCCAGGGGAGCTGGTGCCTCTGTAGATCCAAGCCATTGATGTCACCGCGAGCCTGCTGGGCTTGGTGACATTTAAGCAATGTGGACACAATTCTTTTTAATACATACAGAATAGATTTTATCAAAAAAACCCCAACCCAAGTCTCTGATCCTGCTCACAACTGTCCCCAAACAATCCAAGGGTTAATAAGAACCTCTGAGCAGCGTTTCAGTTACAGTTCATCCCTTGATGAAAGAGAATGAAGAGCGTGTGACATAAATTGGAGAGGGACTGGGGCCAAGGTCTGGAGGGACAGGAGCCAGGGAATGGCTTCCCAGTGCCAGAGGGCAGGGCTGGATGGGAGATTGGGAATTGGGAATTGCTGGCTGGGAGGGTGGGCAGGGGCTGGAATGGAATTCCCAGAGCAGCTGTGGCTGCCCCTGGATCCCTGGAAGTGTCCAAGGCCAGGCTGGACATTGGGGCTGGAGCAGCCTGGCACAGTGGGAGGTGTCCCTGCCCATGGCAGGGGTGGCACTGGATGGGCTTTAAGGTCCTTTCCAACCCAAACCATGCCATGATTCCATGATTCTATAAATCAGTGCTGTCTCTGACTGTCTGAGTGGAAGAAGCTTGGGTGTGACAAGAAAAGGGAGCGATAAACCTCTACAGGAACAGCACCAAAGGTAAATAACACCAGTATTTTTAAGTGCTCACTGCACCTACTGTTAACTCACCCTGAGCAAGGGGAGAATGAGTTACCTCTGTTTTCATTGCTTTCCTTTATGCCTCAAAATTTTCAAAGTCCAAGAAGAAGAAAAGATCATTCCATTATTTTTGAACAGACTCTCCCACTCCTTTCCTTCATCCTTCCATTTCAAGGAAACCGGAGTATTTCAGAGAGTCCCTTGGTTACCAGACTATGCACTGGGTCCCCTCTCCCATATTCTTGTTCAAACAAAACACTCTCTGAGGTCAGGGAAACACTGAATATAATTCCCATATTTGGTTTTGGAAATTAACACCTGAAAGAAGAATTTCATCTGCCAAGGACTAGATTTTTAATAGCACAAACCATGGGAATTTAGCCTGGAATTTGGGGAAGACTTGAGTTCCTTATCTATTTCACTGAGTGATGTCTCCTCTTAAGCAACTGAAAATGAAGGAGACAACTGCACCTCAGAATTTTAATTGACAGAAATTTGCAGGAAAACAAGTAATCTATGGAAAGCAGAGTGAGACTTCCAGTTCTTCTCTATCCTGTGAGAACAAGGAGACAAAACTGAGAGGTGACAAGTTCAAAGTTGAGGTAAGATGGTATTTTAGCAAAGATTTCTTAATTAATCTGCAAATCTCACTGCCCCAAAACAGTGCTGAGGCTTGGAGACTTGAAGGACTGAAAGCAAAGGTGTGGATGGTATTTTAGCAAATTAATACAGGCACATTTTCAAAAGAGCTCAGAGCAGACAAAATACTCCAAGCCTCAAGGTATAAACCACATCCCGACTCTTAGAGGCCAGGAACCAATTCCTCCCAAGACACAGAGCAGGGAAGAGCTGAGCCACCTGGGAGTCAAGTGCACTGGCTGCCCTCAGAGACAGCACCAGGAATTACACAGCCACTGCTCTGGTCATCCATGAACATCCCCACATGCCTGTCAAAGCCTTCTGATCCAAATAGGAAGCTCCTTCCTTTCCAGGATGAGCATCTCCAGCATCATTAGATGCAAAAATGGGAGCATTATCTGAGTCGGTCTCATCTGTAACCAAATTCCTGTTGATTTCAGTGGGAACTATCACTCTAATCCACACAGGATTAGCAGACTTCAAAAAAGATTTAAAAGCACAAAGCTCGAGTGTTTAAATCCCAGTGATCTCAGCTGGAGCTGGGAGCAGATCCAAGGAGAAAATGCTCAACCCCTCACTTATCTGGTTTCTTGTCCAGCCCAGCCAATCTCATCCATCCTGGACTCTTCCCTGCAATTAGGCTGATAATTAAGAAATAACAGCATAATATAAATGGAGAGTTGCTGGCTAGCACGGCTAACATCAGGGATAAATTGAGCAGTAATCTGCAAGGGATGTTATTGCCATTATAAAAATAAAGATCTGTCTCCCCAGCCAATCAATTCAGCAGATATATACCAACAATCAAATTGTTAAAAATGACTTCTATAAATTACCCAGTCTTCCATCTAATGGAGCCAGAAACATCTGTGAGCCAATTTAGAGCTGATATAACCATACGTCGGGAGCGCTTTTTCATCCTGCTGCCTTTCCATTCTCTTCAGAGCTGTTGTACTGGAGCAGGCAGCTTTGTTTAATGCACCCATGTGAAAACAGCCTGGATTTCACACCACGGGTTAGCAGAGTCATTTTGGCAGAAATGCTCCAGAATATATGCATTTAATATGGGTGGAATCATTCAATTTCCTCAGTATTATTTCAGCTGTGCAGTTGCAATCTCCTTAGTTCTTCATTAAACCCTCTGGGCTTGGGGGATGTTGCCGGGTTTTTATGATCTGCCATCGTTCTTTCAAATGAACATGGAAAGACACACAGAGGAGCAGTTCTGATCATGTATTTTTTAGTCAGATATAGTGGTGATTTCAGCTAAATCTGAGCGATTTAGCACCTTGCTTTGGCCAGGGGAGGCCTGGATGAGGCCCAGGTAGAGGCTCTGAGAACCTCATCTAGTGTAACGTGTCCCTGTCCACGGCAGGGGGTGGGAATGAGATGATTTTTAAGGTCCCTTCCAACCCAGACCATCCTGTGATTCTATGGTTCTATGGCTGCTGCCACTTGGGCTTAAATCCAGAAAGGATAAAGGGATTTAAAGGTGGAAGGCTGTTCCATTTGCAGCTTCATCCTGGCCATGCCCCAGCCCAGCCCTGTCCAGCTGGAAGCCACCAAGTGGCACCTCTGTGCCCGCAGGTTCCTACCAGGGTGTGAGTTTTTGGAAGGAACAGGGTGAAATGAGTGCTGTTCGTGCTGGCTCCTGGACTGAGTCATTACCAAAACAAATGAGGAAAATCCTGGCTGGAAGGGTGGAGATGGTCTCCGTGTGAGGCAGTTTCATGGTCAGGGCTCACACCTCAGGCAATCCTGGGAGTTGCAGGAGAAGAGCTGGTGACCGCCCAGGTGGGTTTTCCCAGTCCATGGAAAGTTTGGATCCTGTTGTCCAGGAATCCCTCAGTAACCTTTGCTCTGCATCAGGAATTAAATCCCTACCTGGCTTCCCAAGGCCCTGCTTCTTGAACCAGTGCTGGTTTTTAATGCAGACAGCAGAGGAGAGCTCATTTCTCTGTCTGGGCACAAAGTGTGATAATCCAGGCTCTGTAAATTAAATTTGGGCTGCAATTTAAGTATAGAGGGATTTGGCAAGACCCAGAGCTGCCAGCGAGCAGACGTTGCCACGATCAGCTCAGTGCAGAGCGGACATGGAATGGGAATAAAGCTGGGAACAGTTGGGTCTAAAATCTCATCTGTGTGCAAATGTGGCTGTTCCTAATTTTACAAATAGGACGTGCACGAGTGGGACCTGCTCCTTCTGAAGCTTTGCGACTCTTGTGTTGGCTTAAATTAATTTTGCATGAACCTCACTTTCAAATCTTAAAATTAGCTCCAACTTCCCTGGCTCCCTCTCGTCTGCTCTACGGACATTTCCTTCTCCCTTTCAGACTTTAATTCCCCTTTCAAAAACACTCTGATCTCCGCAAAAAACACTCGTCTAGATTTTTCTGTCATTCCAGTTATTGTCCCATCTCTTTTCACTTCTTTCATCTATGTATCTCTCTTACATTCATTTTTTCCCCTCTCCATTCACCTGCTTCCCCCCAGCATCATCTGTCTCCATGGAAACCACTTCGGAATGATTCCTACCTGAGCAAGTGGTCCAACCTTGCTCTATTTTCATCCCCCATCATGATCTTTCCCTTTCAGTCCTTGCCGTCTCTTGACTTCCACGGCTTGCTGGCACTGTCACCTCTGTGGATATTCCCTGAGCACTTCTATCTCTGCAGCCATCCCCTTCTTCCTCCCACTTTTCCCTATCCTTTGGAATCCTCTGGGGTTTTGTACCCATCAAGTGGCAGTTTCAGTCCAAGGCAGGTTTGAAACTCTCCTGTTCATCAGTGGCTTGCAGGGATCTGCCTTCTGTTCTCCAGTCCATCACTTGTGATTTGCACCTTCCACCACCTTCCTGAGGTCTCAGTCTGTATATTCTTTCATCTGGGCAGCACAGATTAGGCGACATTAATCTGCTTTGCCTGACCTCATTTCATATTCGGGACCTTGTTTATCCCATCATTCATTTTAACCTTCCACTCACCTGCAGTTGTTTACAGCTTTATCTGAATTTCCACTGGGGCACCCCAGAAACTGCAGAACTCAGCTCCAGCTTCCCAAAGGAGTCATTTCCCTCTAAACTCCCTCTATTACCTCTGTTAACTAAACACACTTAATAACACCATTCTTCTTCTTGCCTTCTGGCTGATGAAACTGAAGATCATGTTTGACTTCTCTTTTCTCCCCTTTCCTCCTGAATACTGCGAAAATCCACCCCTCCCTTATTTGTCCTGACAGCTAAATTACCTTCCCACCTTTCCTAAATCAATATGCCACTGTCTATCTCTGCTTCATCAATCCCTAAAATGTTGCTCCCGTGGCACTGATGACAAGGCACTGCCGTTCCTGGAGCGAAGTGTCTTGAGGTACACAACTGATGCTGACCAACTCCTGAGGCCCTGGTGCAGGCTTTCCAGGGAAGCTGTGGCTGCCCCTGGATCCCTGGAAGTGTCCAAGGCTGGGCTGGACAAGGTTTGGAGCAGCCTGGGATAGTGGAAGGTGTCCCCACCCATGGCAGGGGATGATCTTGAAGGTCCCTTCCAACCCAAACCATTGAGATTCTATGATTAATTCTGCGATTAATGACTCCTAAACATCCCAATCTGTGTCCCAGGTTTCCCAGACTCTCCAGACATGCTGAGATGCCTCACTTGCTTCTCATGCCTCCTGAGGAGGGCAGAGTTCACAGAGCAGGTTAAGAAGTGCTTGATTTTCTTCTTAATTGCTTGGTATCCTCAGCCAGGGAAAACCCATCCTGTAGGGGACTGATTTCATGGCAAGGTGCATCTAGTTTGGGCAAGGTCCATCTCTGTTGTGCCAAACTCTGTACCTCATTTTCTGACTGGGAGAGTGACAAACAGCAGCAATAATTCCAAATGTCAACTGGCAGAGAGCCCTTGCTCCTACACACGCTCAGTCCCGACACAGTCACTTATCCCTGAGCGTAGGAGGTGTTCCATCCCTCATTCCACCTGCTCCATGTCGTTCCCAGCATGGAATTTGCTACTTCCATGAGTGGGCAATTGAAGTAAGGACAATGTAACCATGACAATCTGCCTTGGGGGACCATTCGAACCCGAAATTCCAACTTTTCCCACACGTCTGCCCATCCGAGCTGTCCTTCTCAGAACAGCTGGAGTGGATCCGAGGTGTCAGTGGGATCCTGTGGCCATTAGGCCAGCACAGCAGGGCTGCCCTACAAGGATATGCTTGAGATACCCAGCAAAGCAGCAGGGGCACCGTGCTTGAACTTCACTTTGCATTTCAGCAGCGGCCAAGCAGTTCGGATACCCGGAATAATGACAGTGGGATAATGAACTGGATGGGATGAGGAGAGGGAGGAGGAAGACCCACAGCATTCCTGCTTCTTGCATTGGTACTGAGCCAGGGGAATGCTGGTTTAGGTATCATATTTGATAGTGCTGCATGTCCAAATACTGAAAAGCCCATTGATGTGAGTATTTACACACAGAAGGATAGTCTGGGAGAGCTGGGGGTGTCCAGCCTGGAGAAGAGAAGGGTTGGGAGACACCTCAGGGCCCTTCCAGTGCCTAAAGAGCGCTTATAAAAAGGAGGCAGAGGGACATTTTATACAGGCAGATAGTGCCAGGACAAGGGGCGTGGTTTTAAACTGACAGAGAGCAGGGTTAGATTAGATATTAGGAATAAATTCTTTACTCAGAGCATGGTCAAGCACTAGAACAGGTTGCCCAGAGAAGCTGTGGCTGCCCCTGGATCCCTGGAAGTGGCCAAGGCCAGGTTGGACATTGGGGCTGGGAGCAGCCTGGGACAGTGGGATGTGCCCCTGCCCATGGCAGAGGGTGGCACTGGATGAGTTTAAATGTCCCTTCCCATTCAATTTTTTTGTGGTTCTGGTGTTTGCATTGGCTGATTTGTTTCTACAGACAACGAAGAGGGACCGGAGCTGCTCCAAGGGCATTGCTGAGCAGAAGGTTAAGACAGGTGAAACAGGGACCTTCTCCCACTCAGGAGAAACCAAAGATGAACTCCCCAGCTTGTCTGGTTTAACGTGGAGATGCAGACCCCTCACAAGGAATCTGTTGATCCCACAACCATTCTGAGTCTAGTCTAACAGGGTATGTGTCTGTGTGCAAAGCTGAGCTCTCCAGGGTGGGATGAAGCACTTTCTGTCATAACCTGTCACGTTAAACACCACTGGAACCCAGGCTGATGTGATCCAACCCAGCAGACTGCGTTACCCTCGTGTTACATGCTGGGAACACGTGCAATGTGTCAAGGCACTTAGTCAGACAAGGAAGTGATATAAATAAAATAAAACTCAGCTGTTCTCTTAGCATCTATTTCATTTTTCCACTCACAGTCGCAACTGGGGAGTAACTAACTCAGTCAGAACATCCCCAGCATGGATTTAGCACTGCTGCTAAAGTCCATGTCGTGCTACCACCACTCACTTTCAAACCCCAGAACGAAAACACCAACTAAAATCACCTTTGGGAGGAAAAGACAAATGGAGCAGTTCCCAGACAGAGGAACACATCACATCAGGAACCTGAGGTCTGCACCACGCCAATTCCCATTCAGAAAACATCCCAGTGGTTCTGGTACTCCAATTTATGCTGTGAATTGTGGATTTGCTTCCAGATGAAATGCAGCTCAGTTGCCAGGTCTGTGTTTTAAAGCAGCCACAGAAAAAAAAGGGAAAATTGGGTCATTCCACTGCAAAAAAAAAAAAAAAAGTCAGGCAGGCCTGACCTCTGCCTTCATTTAAGGACCTGAATTTTACAAATTTATAGACAGGAATGTAAGAAAAAATATCCCGGCTCACCCCAAAGGTGTCTCTTGTTCAGTGTCCTGCTCAAACACCCAAACAGACTTGCTTGGTGTGCTCTCCCAGCCCCCAGAAATTTGTGGATAATGAATTTTGTAAGTCTGAATTGCCATCTTAGTGTTTAATAACCTTTGGGGGGTTTATCCACTCACGCTTCTCTGAGCTGCTGGGAAATTTCAGCACCCACCTCTTGCAGCAGGGAGTGTGAGGCTTTTCCTTCTCTGCTCTGAAGATGTCACCTCCTCATTTCACTCATGTTCCCTTAATTCTTGGCTTAAAAAGTCAGTGAACAACTGTTTCCAATTCACTTTCTCCGTGACCTTCATCTTTTTACAGATTTCTAACATAATTCTCCCTTTCCCCTTATTTTTTCCCCATTTCCCTACACAGAGAGACCTGTGGTACCTCTATGATGTTGTGGGAGCCATCCCATTGCTTCTCAACCTTCCCATAACCTTTTCCAGCTCCACTTTATCCTTCCCAAGAGCACGAATTCAGTGTTACACACAGTGTTCATGGCACACACAAAAACCAAGGAAATCTTGGCAAAATCAGAGCTGTGTTGAGCTGCTGTGGCTGTCCAAGGATATGAAGGAGAGGGAATGGTGATAAATTGATCAGGAAAATAAAGCTGGAAAACACAGAAAAGGGCTGAGGGCCCCCAGCTTCTCTAAGGACCACGAAAAATCATAAAAAAGCAGCTTAATATCCCAGAATTTGTTTGCTAGGGAGGAATCTGTTGCCCTGATTAAGGACATTGTGTTGCTTGGCAACATTTGGTGTAAATTAGGATGTCTCTGGTGATATTGCAGAAGGCAGGAACACCTTCAGCACCTGGTCATTCATTTGCCAAATGTTCAGGGATTAGCAGAGGTTAAACAGACTCCATAAATGTCAGATGTCGACAGCACCAGTTCAGCAATAATAAACTTGAAGCAGAGGAAAGTTCCCTTAAAATATCAACCTTTCACCCAGCAGGGCTCATTTCAGGGTTTAAAAGATGCTGCACATTACTGGCCCATAAATAATGGTAATGAAAAGGTCAAGCAACCTGTTAGGAAAATCTCACTGCTCGGTGAATGAGCTTGGAAAATCACAGATGGGGTGAAAATCCAGTGTTGCAGCCCTGGTTCTTTTGTATCCAGTCTGTCCTAATTCACAGAGCTAAACCCCCTGTGCTTGCTCTGAAATTACCTTGAAGTTGCAGTGGCTGCACCACGTGTATGAGTTGGGTCAGGCTAAACTTTTAACCAATTTTTCCTGATGAGATTAGCAATGCCTTTCAGAAGGAAGTTTTGCTATTTAAAACATCTTTTTCTTTTATGGGAAATTTTTCAAAAAATTTTTAAACAAGTATTTGATCTGGAGGCAAAAAAACCCCAAAACCCAAAAAACCAAACGAGCCAAGCAAGGACAAAAGGAAAGAAATGTAGTAAGGGAGATGGAGCACATGCCCCACCTGTATCTCATAGCTCTTCAAGATTGCAGCTGTGTATCAGGGAACAAATGGCATCTCCTAATCCTCTTCTGACCATCAGACCACTTTAATTAGGGCAACGGAGCTGGGAAGGGTCTGGAGCCCCAGGAGTGGCTGAGGGAGCTGGAAAGGGGCTCAGCCTGGAGCAAAGGAGGCTCAGGGGGGACCTTGTGGCTCTGCACAAGTCCCTGACAGGAGGGGGCAGCCGGGGGGGTCGGGCTCTGCTGGCAGGGAACAGGGACAGGAGAGAGGGAACGGCCTCAGGCTGGGCCAGGGCAGGGGCAGGGTGGATATCGGGAAAATTCCTTCATGGAAAGGGTTGTCCAGCCCTGGCACAGCTGCCCAGGGCAGTGGTGGAGTTCCCTCCCTGAAAGTGTTCAAAAATTGTGTGGATGTGGCACTTGAGGACATGATTTAATGGTGACCACGGTGGTGGGTTGACAGTTGGACTCAATGATCTTTTCCAACCTTAACAATTCTATCATTTTATGAATAAAAATAAATTACTCAATACAGAGAACCCAATATGTTTTTCCCAACGCTGCCAGAAAGCAGCATCTCTTTTATTTTCTCTCCTTTTCCCCCTGTTGTTTCCAAACACTGAATATCTCTGGGAAAACAAGAAGCGGCTCAGAATTTACAGCAGGTTCTTTATTTTCCCCCTTAGATTGCAATAAAGACTAGGTAGGTCAGCGCTGTGCTGTTCAAAAGTTTATTTACTTCCCACTGTGATTTCTCCTTGAAAGAGTAAGGGCAGAGTAACCTTTGGATCTTCAAAAGCTCTGTCACTGCTGTGATTACTCCAAGAGAAATTTGTGTATTGTTGGGTTGGCAGTGAGTGTTCGATGCCGCCAGAGATTCCCGTTAATAGCTCAGGTGAGCCGAGAGGAGCCGTGGCTCCTTGGATGTTTCTATCCTGCATCTCATTAATTAATCTACTCCAGCCAGCTCCTCCTGATCCATTGTACATTCCCTGCTTATACAGCCTTATCGACCTGACCCTGGGGAAAATCAATTCTTGTAATCTATCTTATTACATTTAAATATATGTACAGAACTTGATAGAGTACAACAGCGGCGGGGCCTGGGGGAGGCACGGAAAAAACGTCTGGGAAGGGGGAGGAAAAGCCCTGCAGATCTGCCCCAATTTAGGGTTTTTCCAAGTTCAGGCCATGATAAACTAAGAACAAGGATTTAGGCAAAAGGGTCACCTTTATCTCAGGTGAGGGGAAGCCCAACCTGGGACAGACATTCCCAGAAATCCCAGAAATCCATGGCACATCTGACCCTCCTGCTGCCTCCCCTGAGGATCTTTAAGTCTTTCAAGAGTCAGGCACTGATCTCTTCCCTCTGGTGATTGGTGGCAGGATCCAGAAAATGGCTGGAGCTATGCCAGGGGGGTTTAGGTTGGATTTTAGGAAAGGTTCTTCCCCCAGAGGGTGCTGGGGCACTGAACAGGATCCCAGGGAATGGGCACATTCCCAAAACTCCAGGAGTGTTTGGACAACGCTCCCAGGGCTAGGGTGGGATGTCTGTGCAGGGCCAGGAGCTGGATCCTTGTTGATCCCTTCTAACTCAGTGTATTCCGTGATTCTATGAAGAGCCCTTAGAGTTCATGCTTTCAGCTCTGGATTTCCCTGCAATTTTGGTCAAAATACGTTTTTAAAAGCAAACCCATTTTTCTTCATCACTTCAATAAAAAGCGCATCATTATCCTTCATTTGTTGTTATTAAACCTGTTTTCATATTTTAATAGAACTTGATTAGGTAAAGTAACCTGAATTTCCATGAAGATTGTTGTCCACAGAAGTTGTGGCTGTTCCTGGATCCCTGGAAGTGTCCAAGGCCAGGCTGGACATTGGGGCTTGGAGCAGCCTGGG
This sequence comes from Corvus kubaryi, assembly GCF_017639235.1. Taxonomy (NCBI): domain Eukaryota; kingdom Metazoa; phylum Chordata; class Aves; order Passeriformes; family Corvidae; genus Corvus; species Corvus kubaryi. The sequence continues at coordinate 49,664 of NW_024581995.1, forward strand.
ACAGTGGAAGGTGTCCCTGCCCATGGCAGGGGGTGGAACTGGATGAACTTTCAGGTCCCTTCCAACCTAAACCATTCTGGGATTCTTTGATTAGGCTGACAAAAAATACAAAAGGCCAAAAAAGCTGATCTGGGGATGTAAAGGACTCACTTTGATTCCTGGGAAAACCATGGTGGGATTCTTCTTGTAACATATCCTTGGGGACAAGAAGGAGAATAAATAATCAGGAAGGGTTAGCATGGATTTACCAAGCATAAATCATTCCTGACCAGTTTAACCAGGCTCTTCATGGGGATGTTTTGCGGGAGAACTGGAGAGAGTGGACAATGAGGCAGGAGAGGTTCAGACTGGAAATAAGGACAAATTTTGATATGAAACTGGTCAGGCATTGGAAGAAGTTTCCCAGCGAGGCTGTGCAGTCTCCAAGGTGTGGATGGAGAAACCCTTGAGGAACCTGGATTCATCTTAAGGGTGATCCTGCCTGGAGCAGGAGGTTGGTTGAGACCTCCTCAGGTCTTTTCCCTCTGAATGTTCCTGTGAATCCACAGCTCTGAAAGACTGTGGGACTCTCTGAGACATAGCTGCTGCCACAAGGAGGATGTCAAAGCTCCATTTCTCCTCACTGGACATACCAATTGTGAGCATTGCTCTGCTCTGACTTGAGGGATGGAGATGAGGAACCCAGAGTGGCAACCAAAATTTACTGCTGGGTAAGCAGAGGTTATGTCAGACTGCAGAGAAACTTTGGCCACTGCTGTCCAGGACAAAAGGATGACATACGGATAACTGGAAGTAGGAATTACATCCAAAAGGGAGAGGATTGATTCTGTTTTCTTTATTTTGACTTTCAGGAAGTGAGGTGGGGAGCAGAACAGACCCATCAAGGAATCAGTTGATGTGCAGACACCACAAAAACCCAAAGACAGAGAGTGGGTACATTGAGGCTGATTTGTAGAACAGATGGAGCTGTTGATATGAGCTGATTTTTTGTTGAATAGAAGTGAATGCCTTTAAAAGTGGCCAATAAAAGCCCTGGGGATTATCCATCTAAGGAAAGGCAGCACAGAGTGCTCATGTCTGGTGTTGCCCCATTTTTCCTAAGTGTTCAGTTGAGATGGAAAATGGGTGAGTTCACCCCACCAAGCTGAATCCAGCAAAGCCTTCCTGTGACCCAGAACCATCCATCAATGGATAGAAATGGGTGCAAGTGCCCCAAAAATAATGTGAAAACACCATTTTCTAATGGAAATCTGCACAGCCTTCTCCTTTTTGCCCCTCTCCTTTGTTTTCCTTCCTAAGCCGACTTCAGAGAGAAGGGACAGGAGGATGTAAAGCCTTGCTCTGGCTGCCTTCCCTCTGACAACAGAGGCAATGACAAATCCGAGATGCTGCCAGCCCTCCTTCAAGGGCTGGATTGATGTCCCTGCCTCATGCTCAGACCCAGCTGGGAGAAGGGGAATTAGGCCTTGTCTTTCAATTACTGCTGTTTTGCTCAGGGCCGCACATTGAAGCCTCCCAGCGGAGAAGTCCCTCTTACCGCTTATAATCTCTGGATTGTATTTGAAAATAAAGCTTTTAATTAAAGCTGGCATTTCTCAGCTTCCCACTGGCAGCCAACATCTGCCTGCGAAGGAATATCTTTTGTGACACTTGCGGTACAGAAGCCCAGTGTTAAAGAGAGTAAATAATTCCCCTCTCTCCTGCCAGCAGACGAGACGTGCGAGACGAGCTCCTCCACACTTTGGGCCATGAAAGACCCCTCGGCATTTCCCAGCAGCCAGGGGGTTAATCCAGTGACCTGGCTGGACTCCAGCTCGAGTGATCTCTGTCTCAAATCCCCCACCCCGCAGTTCCAGGGTGATATAATCCCCTGTTCTGTCATTAGAGAATCAGAGAATCACAGAATATCCTGAGTTGGAAGGGCCCACAAGGATCATCCAGTCCAGCTCCTGGCCCTGCACAGACACCCCAGCAATCCCACCCTGACAGCGTCGTCCAAATGCTCCTGGAGCTCTGGGAGCCTTGGGAATGTGCCCATTCCCTGCGGAGTCTGTTCAGTGCCCCACCACCCTCTGGATAAAGAACTTTTCCCTGATATCCAACCTAACACAGTTCCCCGGGAGCTGTTGATGCACAGAGTTAAATGGATCTCGGTTGGCTCGTGCACAACAGCCTTTCCTAGGTGGGCTCTTCCCCAAAATAATGCCAAGGCATCTCTTCCCAACTCCAAGATGCTGCCCCTGCTCTGAAGACAAACCTCGTGAAAAATGTCACCCCCAAAGCAATATTTTGGCAGAGTTTTCAGCAGCTGACAGGGACCATTTCAAACGCTGCAACCTCAGTAATACCAGAACACTGCCTGCATTGTCGCACTTAATTAACACCCAAGGATGAAGAGAATCTTAACAATTTTGGCAACGTTCTTTAAGGACTTGAACTGCACAATGACACAATTGAATCCTCTTCTGACATCTTTTAAATGTGATGTGAATCTTTTTGTGTTCAAAGTGGGGATCTTGACATGTAAGTTAATTTTATTATGCCTCTCCTGAGGGCAAGGGTTTTTCCTCTGCTCACAGTTGCATATTCTGATGTGGGGTAATAGTCTCTCCTCCTCCTCCCTGCACTTCAGGCACTTTATGTACCAAATCTGTCATGTTCAGAATAATCCCAGTGAAGGAGAATGGGGAGAGGGCAGATGGAAATGACTTATAGACAATATCCCTGATAGTCACATTAGAGTCATCTGCGCTCTGACTTTTACAAGTTTCTCGATATCCTAGAATTCCATCAAACAAAAAATTAAAAAAGAAAAAAATCCCCAAACCCAGGTGGGAAATGGTGATGATACAACAACAGATGATAAAAATCAACATCAATTATCCTCCAGCACTGGCAACCCTGGAGTCATGAAAGTCAAGGAAAAACAATAAATAGAAAACAAATGTGGCCTCAGGAGTTTGTTCATAAATTTCCATGGCAATAGCGCTGCATGTTCCCAAACCTGGAATCGCCTCAAATCAGATATTAAAGCTCAGAATCATCTCTGCTAATGCACCATTTCTGTCTGATACAACTGACATCACCCTGTAAATACTTTATGTTTTTAGCAGCTTTCCCCCTCCCATCATTAAATATTTAACAGTTCTAAATTACTGTTGGGTTGTTTTGGTGTAGCTGCTTGGGCCGTGGACTGAACTGTGCAGATGAGAGGAAATTGTTTATCAGTTACACAGTGAGGAAGGACATCTTGTGTTTCCTTCTCCAGTCCCTGTTATCATACAACCTCTTTTATCAAGATTGTGGCTGCCCCTGGATCCCTGGAAGTGTCCAAGACCAGGTTGGACAGAGCTTGGAGCACCCTGGGGTAGTGGAAGGTGTCCCTGCCCATGGCAGGGGGTGGACCTGGATGGGTTTTCAGGTCCCTTCAACCCAAACATTTCCATGAATCTGTGATTTCACTTTTCCATCTCTTCTCCTGACGCTTCCTGCTGAGTGGACACATTTGCAAAAGAGAAAATGTTCCTCCAAATTCAACTGTAGCAAAATGTGGCCTGTGGCCTGTTCTGGGATAATCCTGACCCCAAAAAAAAAAAGTCTGGTTTGGGCACTTCCCAAGGAAGAATTACATTCTCCACAGGCTCTTTTGAAAAATCTCACCCTCTAAAGCATTTTAGGCCCTTGAACAACAAATGTGACAGAAGTGGACATTTCCCTGTGGGATGTGAGGCCTCAGGCCTTGGCTGTCTTTCAGTCAGGGTCATTTAATTAATCCAGCCCCGTTCTGCTGCCGTCAGGATGTTCTGCCTCCAGAGCAGGGCCCTGCCACGGCTGCTCTGTGCATGTGCTGGACAACCATTAAAAGATAAGAACTGCAATCGAAATTTGTATAAAGATCTGAATAGACAGGGCCCAAGTTGCATGAAAGAAAGAAAAGCACAATCAGCATTTGTACTACTGAAAAAAAGCAGTCACGAGGTCTAAATCTTTGCACAGGCTCGGTCATCTGTGGCTGTGGCACTTCTGCAAGTTCCCTGATTGACTGGCAGTGAAAATCAGAGCTGAGGACTGGCCTGAACCTGCTTTGTGAGGCGGAAAATGAATGTTGGAGTAAAACTCATCAAATACTTCAGTTACAAGGGAGTAGGAACAAATCACTCTTACCTTTCTTCCTATTTACAGGTAGAAAATCTCTGCAAAACTCCCTGCAGGAAAGATGTCCTTACAAGACTGGGCTGGAAAATGAACAGAGACCTGAAACAGATCTTGGATCTTCATCAAAATTTTTTATATTTTAAAATTGAATCTCCAGATCCAAAGCTGCCAGTGCTTCAGAGTCTGGGCTGAAACTGCACCCTGATAGATGGGATTTTGGCCATCATTTGCAGAAGTCCGTGGACTGACCCAACACCAAAAGGTCTCAGCTAGGACAGCTCTGGACTTGCTGAGCTGGGTGTCCCTTTGACCACAAATATCCCCTGAACAAGGGCCTTGTGCCTGAGCTCAGCACTGAGGACACCCCTATGGCCACTGCCCAGCAAACCCCAGCCCTGCGTGGGGACAGGGGGATGGACACACCCCTGGGGACACCCCGGAGTGAGGAGGAATTCCCCCAGGGACATTACACCCCTGCAGGGAAGAGCTCAGGGTGGTGGCCACCCTCCATAACCAGAGTTTGGAAGGAGAACAAGGGGTTTTGCATTTTTGTTATCTTAGGGCTGAGATCTCAGGAAGCTCTGTCCCTTTTCCCTTGGAGAATAATTCCCAGCTCTGATTTGGATTTTGCCAGGTACAGATCAAGGGTATCTCAGAGCATCTGTCTTTGACTTGGCTGAATCAGTAATACCAGACCCTTGTCTTGCTGAGCAGAATTTTCTATTACAGGGAGGAGTGTTATTAAGAAAACGTTCAGCTCCTGATATTCCCAAGGGAATTAAACACCTCTCTCACCTCTCTCACATCTCAGCAGCCCCGCAGGCTGAGCAGATGCAGGAATTTTACTGCCCTTGGGAACAATCTTTCCCTGAGAACAAAACCCAACAAACTGTAATTTGGCAGCCAATGTCATCTCCAGCATAATCAAGTATTGACTTAATTAGAAACCCTTTTAAGTGATGCATTGGGAGAAAAACACATTTTTTTTTCAAAGTATTCCTCATTTGTAATTATTATTTCACTTGTGAATCTTCCACACTCCATTGAAAATGCCATATGGAAAACAAATTAGTTTGCTACAGTGACTAATGTTTATTGCCACTGCTGCTCTGAAGTTTGGGGCCAAGTTTTTAAATCATCAGTCCTTTCTCTGGCAAAAGTGCCGGAGAAATCGGTGTGGGTGAGCGAAGTGTGGAGAGAAGTAGGAGCAAGACTCCAGGGAACAGCAGCATGTCCCACCTGGGCACTGAGAGTAATCCAGGAATTTCAGGGCAGGCAGTTCTTTATTTCAGCAGCTGCCTAAAAATGTTGGATGTGCTAAATAGGAGAGAACTGAAATGCTGCTGCTTTCTCTGAGAGAGGGATAATATTCCTGGGATGCTGGTTTTGGGAAGGTTATTAGGAGCTGCACGGCCATGCAAGGCATTTGCACCTTTCTTTAGCTGAGTCCCTCCACTTGGAATAATATAATAAATATAAGATGATAGAATGTATATAATTAATACAATAGAATGCATTTTGCTGGTACTGCCCCTGTCATTCCAAGCTCGAGTATCTCCATTTCTCTTGGCTCTCCCCTGATCCTTCAGGATAACACTGAGTGCTTTTTTCCCCCTCACATTATTCTTCCCCTTCATTTAAGTGTAGGCATTGCTTTTACAGCACAATGACTTCCAGGGTTATCCTGCTTCCCTTTTTTGAAGCCTGGCCACAAGCTGGACTGTCTCCCACCTTCTGCTGCATGTTCCATGTGCTCTGTCCTGTTTCCAGACCGTCAGGAATACAAGAAGCTCCTCTGTTGGGAAAGTTTGGCCTTACACTGCTCGCTCACTCAGGTAGAAGTGATTGGCTCTCCTTCCAGCCATGTCCAGGTTATTGCAATAACCATAAAAGATGGGATTTCACTTTTCCTTTCAAATTCTTCCTGTGGAGTTGGAAGGGACCATCTGGATCCGAGCGCACAAAGCCGGCAAGAGTTTTTTGGCTCTTGTGCTCTGGGGATTTAATGGAAGTTCTGATCAAAGTTTCCATGGCAGAGTCCTGCATGAGCAAGCTCTGTTCCTAATGGCCAGATGGAATTCCCATTGGAGAGGTGGCATCTGGAGGATGCCAATAGGATGTGTTTTAAAGAAATGAGGATTGGGAATGCGGATTGGAGAGGAGGGAGAAGTGAAACACTTTGTGATCCAAGGACAGGAGCACAAAGTCTTGGAGAGTGTGGGAGCTGCTCAGGACTAAGGACTCCAGGGTTTGGACTGTTTGTATCATCATTAGGTATTATTTATTACTAATAATATATTAATCACTGCTTGGAGGACAGGACAGTTGGCAGCAGTGACTCTATTAGCCAAAATTATGAGTGTTTCAAAACACCATCTGTTGCTGGTTACCTCGAAGCCACGAAAATAGAAACCCAATTTACATACTGGACTCTGCTGAGGACACACTGCTGGGCACAGGCTCCGTGATTGAGAAGGAAATTGCTTCTTGCTGTTCCCGTTCGTGTCTGTCTGGACCTCCTGCCTCCCTCTTCCAATGGATTCTGATGCTCTTGTCAGCTTCTGCATCTCTGCAGTGTGGAATCATTTATTTACTAACCCTAGACAGAAATATAGGACAAAGATGTTCCCAATTATCACAGGTGACCACATCATATGGAGGGAAAAGCGCTCTGCTGCTGCTACCTCAGAAATCTTTGGAATAAAAGGAAATACGTAAATTTAAGCTTCCCATTCAGGACTAAAATCCCACATTAAAAACATACAGGACACAACACACGTCCTTTAACAGGAAACACTGTTAATGTGGCAAAGCAAAGCACTTGAAAATTAGGGAATGCCAGATTGATTGTTGCCATGGAGAAGTCCTTGAGAGCATTAATCACTGCCTGGAGAGCTGGGATTGAAGAGTGTGCAGGAAATAAAGCATGTGGCCCCAGGATGTGGACACAAACCCCTCCCATGGCTGCTCATCAGAGCCACCCCATTATCCTGGGCACGGAAAGGATGTGTCCTGCAGGAGGAATCTCTGTGGGATCAGGTATTTAACATTCCACCAGCACAGGCACAGCAAGGGATCAGCAGATGCTCCCCTGCAGGGTCAGAGACCTTGTGGAGCACACCACGGAGTTGGAAATCAACGTGGAGCAGGGATGGGATTGGGGTGGGCATCACACACAATGTCCAGGATGCTCCACAGCGCCCATCTCCTCAGAGTGTAAACCCTGAGGAGCTCCCAGCTCTGCCAGGGGTTGTGTGATCTCGAGCCAGACACCCTCCTGCTCTGTGCCTCACTTTTTGTACCTGCAAAATAGGGATAAAGGTGCTTCATTTTCCAAATGCCTTTGTGAGCCAAATGTTATTCAATATCAATTACTGATTTATATTTATATGTTATATGGGTGTACTTCTCAGTGTAAATTAAAGCTTTTTGGAATTATAATCATAGAAACACAGAATGGGTTGGGTTGGAAGGGACCTTAAAGCCCATCCAGTGCCACCCCTGCCATGGGCAGGGACAGCTCCCACTATCCCAGGCTGCTCCAAGCCCCAATGTCCAGCCTGGCCTTGGGCACTTCAGGGATCCAGGGGCAGCCACAGCTGCTCTGGGAATTCCATTCCAGGGCCTCCCCACCCTCCCAGCCAGGAATTCCTTCCCAGTCTCCCATCCAGCCCTGCCCTCTGGCACTGGGAAGCCATTCCCCGTGTCCTGTCACTATCTGCCTGTGCAAAAAGTCCCTCTCTATCTCTTTTCATAAATCCCCTTTAGGCCCTGGAAGGGGCTTTAAGGTCTCCCCAGAGCTTTTTCTTCTCCAGGTGAAGACCTGCAGCTCTCCCAGCCCTTGGAACATCTCTGTGGCCTCTTCTGGACTCCAATAGATCCACATCCTCGTGCCAGAGGCCCCAGACCTGGATACAGCACCCCAGGTGGGGTCACAGAACTGCATTTTGGGTGTCTTTGTTCCCCTCTCCCTGCTTTGTTACTTCTTTCCCATTCCAGCTGATTAAAAAAGATCCGTCTCTTTCACTGCCCTTTCATGTGAGCATTGGCTGCCCTTTGCTCACCACTCAGGTTTAATATTCCCAAATTTTATTAACCAGTTATTTACAAACTGCCAAATCAAACAGATTAGCAAGCAAGACTCAAAACAAGACAAAAGATCCTGTGTTAGTGTCTGGCTGAGTAAATAATCTGCTTGGGTCATGCATAATTAATCAGTTTGCTGTTTCACCATTGCTGATCATCCTGGCAAATAACACACAACTCTGGGTTTTGCTTGGATTGCCTCGGTCGCACACACGAGCAGTTGACTGCAGGATTTCTTCCAGAAAGGAAAAGAGCAAATTTCACAGAACAAACCTCTGGAGAAGCTGGCGACCTCCCCACACAGACCTGAGAGCACTGGGCTGTGCGAGTGGAACATTAGAGATAAAAACCTTGCTCAAAAGAGGATCAAACGTCTGCAGAAACATGGCACGATCCAGCTTTCCCCAGTACCTGGCCACAACAGCTGCTATGGACAAAAATATTCAGTTTTGGTTGGTTTATTTTATCTTAATAAGAATCTAATTAAGAAAATAATTTAGAATTATGCTGAGTTTTAATCTGTTAGATATGCTGAGGCACCAGCAAAGGCACAAGGTTGTGCCAAAGGAAAGGACAACAGAAGATCTTTTCCACATTGATTCCCATAATCCTTTTTTATGCTGTTTTCCCATTTTCAGCTCATCATGGAAGCGCCACTGTTCCCTCCCTGTCAGAGTGAGGCAAACTCAGCCATGGACCAGAGATTTTGTCCACCTCACACTGAAGGCTCCAGCCTCGGTGGGAGGAATTGGGGTGACAGGAGGCTTTGCGGCATCTGGGTCGCAGCCAGCTCCCATTTCTGGGAATCCCAGAATCCCAGGATGGTTTGGGTTGGAAGGGACCTTAAAGCCCATCCAGTGCCACCCCTGCCATGGGCAGGGACACCTCCCACTGTCCCAGGCTGCTCCAAGCCCCGTCCAACCCAGCCTTGGACACTTCCAGGGATCCAGGGGCAGCCACAGCTTCTCTGGCAGTGTCCCCATGTTCAGAGCAAAGAATTTTTTCCTAAAATCACATCTTTAGCATAGACGGAGGTGTCTGACACCAGCAGTAAGACAGGACAGTTCCCCTAATTCCCTCTGCTGTTCCCACAGGATGTCCCCAACCTGATGTGAGCAGACACCTGAGTTTTCAGAGCAGTGCAAGAGTCTGTTCCTTGTCCGGATCTTCCACGTGCCCATGATATGCAGATTAATTGATGATCTTGAAATCCTTGGCAGCTACAGGGACAGGATTTTTAACACCAGTGGAGGTGATCAGTTAATCCACTTTGCCCTCCTGCCACGACTTTTCCGTCCCCTGCCAACACTCCTGAAGGAGACCCTGCTCCAGGCACCCAGGGAAGACACAGAGGGTTTACTTTTCCTTCAGGTTTGTCCCAAATCCTTGCAGATCTGTGTCATAAAATGAATTTCTCCTCCTTTAACACCCATCCTCTGTTACACTTCCTTCTCTGAGGTTGAAAACTCCAATATTTCCTCCTTGTGGAAGCGTTTCAGCTCTGTAATCAACCCATCAGTCATCTTTCAGTCAAGGCAGAAGCACTGAACTCCCTGCCTCACTGTCAAGCTTTATTTCAACCACTGAGTTGTTTCCTGGACTCGTATCCGCACTGCACCTACCTCTGGAACACATTTGTGGGGCAGAATGTCATCAGTGGTGTCCCTCATGCTGCACTCAGAGGGAAATTCTCCTCCTTCAATTAGTCACCATTCTCCCGAATTGTTTAATCTCCTCTTTAATTATTATGGCACTTCAACAACAGAGCTGTCAGCCTGTTGGAAAATTTACTATTGGAAAAGCAAACAGTGTCAGTGGAGTAACCTGGATGGCAAATAGAGGACTTTTCCCTGCTGATTCCCACAGCCTGTCTTGTTTAAAGCTCCTATAATGAGCTGAAGGAAATACAGGCACATTTCAATTAAAGAACCACGATCTCCCTGGGGAAAGCTCTCCAAGAAAATCGTGTAAAGAAACAATCTGCCTGTTCTCCATTTTGGGTTTGGATACATGAAATTAAGGTCTCTTGAAGAATAAAATATTTCTGGCATTAGGCAATGTGGAACAAAGTGATGTTGAGCCATTTTCCTCTAATAAAGTTTAGGCCACTGGATTTACCCAAGGGTTTAACTTTCCCCCAAAGATCAACCCTAAGATTGAGGCTCAAATTTCCCTGTGGAAATGGAGGGGTTTCAGTGAATGAATATCCACGACTGCTACTAATTGTTTTTTCTTTTGAACAGTAAACTACTAAAAACTCTGAAGAGTTTTACATGAACCCTACTCCATTTTTAAGCTGCATCCTACACAATTTTTAGGTGGCATCCTACACCATTTTTAAGTCTCCTACTTAGTTTATGAGCTGCTGTTTCGCACTGTGTTGGATGATGTGTTGGGCAGGCAGGACAAGCTGTAACATAGAAAAAAAGCCTATTTTAGTAGCAGTGCAGGTGATGTCCCAACATGGGAGGACTCTTCTCACGCCTGCTGGAAGGACTGGGAATGGGATTCAGGACAAGAGCAGCCTGGAAGCAGAAGGATCCCCTCATCGTACTAATAAATAAAGAGACAAGGCACAGAAAGTTTAATTACAGGAGGGTTAAGACTGCTAGTATTTGTATCCAAGCAAGTATTTGGATCCTGATTTTTTCAGACTGCCTTCCCTCTCTTGCTGGGGACAGTAAAGGCTTCCCCATCCTCTGTGACTTCGGAGCTTTTCTCCACACGCTCCCTCAAGGAGATCCCCTCTCGCACATTGGAAAAGTAATTTCTCTTCTAATTTTTCCTTTCTCTTCTTTCCCTCTTGTGCCTTTTTCCTGGTGGCCAGACCACCCCTGGGCTGAGCCTGATTTCCTCAGCAATGTCCATGTCCCTGTGGACATCCAACCCCTCCCAGTGACTCTTCCACATTTCCATGGAGCTCACCATGACCATGCTCCTCTTTCCCATGTGCTCCCATGTGCAGACTCTGCCTGGCCTTCCTGCCTGCTGAGGAAGCACAAAAAATAAACAGAAATATCAAAGAATGTTTTCCAGAGGGGAATTCTGCAGTTCAGCCCCCACAAAAAAAAAAACCAAAAACAACTGAGGGAAGGAGGGAGGCGTTTAATGATGCAGTGAAAAAGTGAATATTAACTGAGATAACTTCAAATCTCTCTCTCTCTGTTCAGACACAGCAGAAAGGACAGATAATGATCAAAAGCCTGATGGTGAAAGCGCAGCTCCCAAGCCTCATGACTCAACACCAGGAGTGAGGCCAGCAACTCTCAATGTTAAGTCCCGAGCCCTTGATGCTCCCTGCAGGAAGCTCTCGGATGTGTCCTGGACGATGCTCCAGCCCAGCCACGTTCTCTGATGAAAAACTCCACGGGGGCAGAGCCTGGTGAAGGTCAGGGAACATTTCAGCTGACATTGATGTTAAACATTAAATCCTCCTGCTTTTGTGCTGGAGCAGCTGGAGCCCAGCTCCGTGCACAGCCCTGCCCTCCTGGATTTACCCCGGCACAGGTGACCAGCCCTGACAGGCAATCCCTGTCCTCAGGGATCACCTGAACCACAGAGCCCTTTGTGGCATCCAGTCCAGTGCAATCCATCCACTCTGCTGCAAACATCCACTTAAAAATGCATTTAGGAAGTGCCTTGGTCGTTTTTGTGTGTTAACAAGACGAAAACCCCAATACACAAAAAGCGCTCTGTATGACCACAACCACCTTAATTTATATTTTATTTGTACTGAGGAACGGATGAGGAGTCATCCCTAAAGATGGTTCAGGTTTTGGGTGCTGGAATGAAGCTTAATTTAAGACTAGAGGACCTTTATCTGTGCTTGGGAATGTCAGGTTTATTCACAGAGTCATTGCTTGGAATGGACCAAATCAGGTCCTTCTTTTTTGGTTACTCATTCAGTAATTAGGCCTGAGTTCATCAGCTGAAAACACAGATAAGAAACGTTTGGGAAAGAATTTTTATTGCTCCAAAGATTTAATATTCAGACATTATAGACTTGAGTAAATTCTAATTGTGTTTCTAACTCTACATTTAATAAATGGACCATGGAAAAGGAAAGGAAAAAAAAGGTCTGTGAGCAGTGGGAGGAAAAAACAGGAAATGAGACCATGAATCAAATCTGGTCTTGGAGATGACAGTCGGGCTGGCTACAAATCCCACAGCTCACTTGCTGGTGATGGGAACCACACCAGTCAGATAAAAGGATATCAACATAAATAATCACAGATTAATGTGACATTATGTTAATATATCACACGTTGAAGTCCATAGGTAAATCCAAGGGTCCTGCATGTAACACACTAAGCACTGAACTCACCTTTTCTTTTTTTTTGCTCAGAGAAAGAAAAATTCATTGTAGATCAGAGTGCGAACCTGACAAGAACTGAAGCTTGTGCCAACAGCACCAACAGCAGCAGGGTTTGGCACGGCAGGGGTGGGTGCCAAGGTCCTGCACAAGGGTCAGGGCAATCCAAGCACAAATCCAGGCTGGGGGGAGAATGGATGGAGGGCAGCCCTGGGAGAAGGACTTGGGGGTGTTGGTGGGTGAGAGCTGGACCTGCCCTGGCCATGGGCACTGAGAGCCAGAATCCCCCGCGGGCAGCAGGGGAAGGGGGGGATTCTGCCCCTCTGCCCCTCTCAGGTGAGACCCCACCTGCAGAGCTGGATCCAGCCCTGGGGACAACATCAGGAGGACGTGGAGCTGCTGGAGAGAGTCCAGAGGAATCCATGGAGCTGCTCCCAGGGCTGGAGCCCCTCTGCTCTGGAGCCAGGCTGGGAGAGCTGGGAATGTTCCCCTGGAGAAGGGAAGGATCCAGGGAGAGCTCGGAGCTCCTTGCAGGGCCTAAAGGGGCTCCAGGAGAGCTGCAGAGGGACTGGGGCCAAGGCATGGAGGGACAGGAGCCAGGGAATGGCTTCCCAGTGCCAGAGGGCAGGGCTGGATGGGAGGGTGGGGAGGGGGTGGCACAGGTTGCCCGGGAAAGCTGTGGCTGCCCCTGGGTCCCTGGCAGTGTCCAAGGCCAGCTTGGATGGGGCTTGGAGCAGCCTGGATGGGGCTTGGAGCAGCCTGGGATAGTGGGAGGTGTCCCTGCCCATGGCGGGGGTGGCACTGGATGGGCTCGAATGTCCTTTCCATCCCAAACCACCCCTGACTGTCTGCATGAACTGAAGACACATTCCACGATTTACTCACGGAATCCCATTTCCAGCAGAAGGCTCCGCGTTCCATCCCACAGGAAAGAGCTGTTTCCATGCTGTGAGACCTTGCAGACGTTGCTGCAACGTTCAGTGCTGCTAAGGAGGAACCGAGGAACCATCCCAGCCCTTCCATGCTGAACATTTCCATGGAGTGACCACCAAGGGATCGCTGGCAAAGTCACACGGTGGAACGAGCTCAGCGTGACAGTGACTGAGCAGGACAATCCTCCACAGAACAAAACCTGACAGCAGGAGTGCAATGAGCCGTGAGCACCTCACCTATCCAGGGTTTCCATGGCATTTTTCAGTTCCTGACACAAGAGCCTGAAATTTAATAGTGAGTGGTTCCTGGGCTCATTAGGATTTATTTGGGAATGCCTGGCAATGCTGTCCTTCAGTACTGCTTGAGTACATCAGAAAAACTGAGTATTGAGTGGTAGAAGGAATATTTCTGCCACAAAGGAGTATGTGCAGACAAGGACAAAGTGGATTGGACAAGAGCGTTGTGTTTTAACAAAGAATCAGATATTTATAAACTGGCCATAAAAATGGAAAATGTGGAAACTTTGCACATGGCAGCCTAAAAAGCGAAAGCCTTTAACCGAAAAATAAAATAATAATAACAATAATAATAATAATAATAATAGTAATAATAATGACAATGATGATGATAATAATAATAATAATAATAATAATAATAATAATAATAATAACCTCACCCTTGTATTGGGCACTGCTGAGGCCACACCTCAATTCCTGTGTCTGGTTCTGGGCTCCTCAGCTCAGCAAGGACATGGAGGGGCTGGAGCGTGTCCAGGGAAGGGAACGGAGCTGGGAAGGGGCTGGAGCCCCAGGAGTGGCTGAGGGAGCTGGAAAGGGGCTCAGCCTGGAGCAAAGGAGGCTCAGGGGGGACCTTGTGGCTCTGCACAAGTCCCTGACAGGAGGGGGCAGCCGGGGGGGTCGGGCTCTGCTGCCAGGGAACAGGGACAGGAGAGAGGGAACGGCCTCAGGCTGGATATCGGGAAAATTCCTTCCTGGAAAGGGTTGTCCAGCACTGGCACAGCTGCCCAGGGCAGGCGTGGAGTCCCCATCCCTGGAGGGGTTTCAAAGCCGTGTGGATGTGGCACCTGGGGATACGGGCAGTGGTGGCCTTGGCAGTGCTGGGAATGGTTGGAACTGACGATCTTAAAGGATTTTTCCAAATGATTCTGTGATTCTCTAATTTGAAGTTCCTGCTGGTTTTCCAGATTCTCAATGAAATACCTGGAGTTTACCAGTTTGAGATGGATTTTGTGCTTACACATGTCTGAAGTGGGTTCAGATCAATCAAGATCAGAAGCAATTAATAGCTGTATATTGATTGCTATACTTTTATTTCCCATTCTGCTTTTTTTGTTGTCTTTTTCCCTGGTAGAAATGCACTCTCTACTAATCACTGAATGGAACTCCTACAACCCCATATACAACAATTACACTGCTTTTAAAATTAGCCCATTATTTATATGAACATATAAATTGTTCCACTTTTACACAGCACAACTTCTCTCTGTATCTGCAAATTGCTCCTGAGAGCTGTGAGCTGGACATGAGTTTATTTACCAGTTGTTAACAGATGATTTTTGGACTGCAAATTTGTTGTAGCTTTTTCCAACATTAATTTCTAATAGGTTGGGTTTTTTTCCATCTAGCAATACCCTTGAAAGAGCTCTCCAATAGGTCTGACAGTCCACAGAGAGAAGCTCCTGACATATAGATAGCCCTGGCCTGCAGCAAAGAGTCTTTCATTTCCACCTATTATAGGGGAGCCATAAATTCTGGGGTACCTCAGTCCTGCTCTTTCCACGGCCACTGAACTTCCCAGACACAGCAAAATGACCCAAAGCCATTTTAAGATTTAATTCTGCCCATTTGTCCCTTTTTTCTCCTCCTGCTGAAATCTCTGCATATGTTCTGTAATTGCCAGCCACACAAAACAATCATAAAAAGTCCCTGGTAGGAAAGAGCTGTTGTTAAAACCTTAATTTCTAAATATAAATCTTTCTGTTCAGCAAGGTAAGGGTTGTGTCTGGACTCTGCCAAATATATTGGGAGAGCTCCTTCTGATTTGGAGCTGAGCATTTCCACAAGTTCCATCACTCACTGAATAAACACAGTTTGACCGTTCAAAAACATTCCCAGTGGAGAAAAATAAAGAAAACTCAACACCATCAGTTTTTTGGTGCTCAGAACCAAGACAGAGAAATCCACATTTATTCCCTTAAAGAAACCACACTTCCAGGGATGGTGAATTCTTAAGTGCCCCCTCACAGAAAGTGGTTTAGCATCTATAAAAACAGCCCATAAACATCATGTCACACCTCTGGTGGCCAGTGAATCTAAGTTACAAGGGACAGAGAGATTTCAGTAAGAAAAGTCCCCAGTACCACAGGAACCACTTCATGTTAGGGTGGCCAAAAAGGCTTCTCCTGGGATACTTGTTCTGTTCTGTTCGTCTGCCCCAGTT
The DNA here is from genome assembly GCF_017639235.1 of Corvus kubaryi. Lineage (NCBI taxonomy): Eukaryota > Metazoa > Chordata > Aves > Passeriformes > Corvidae > Corvus > Corvus kubaryi. The sequence goes on from NW_024581995.1 coordinate 65,610, forward strand.
TGGATTCCCCGGCTGCTGTCAGCCTCTACCCCTCGTCACTCCCCAGAGCTCCCCATTGCTCCCCGTTCCCTGCTCCCGCCTTTTCCCTGGATAAAACTGTGAGCTTTGGGATCACGTTGGTATCTGCCTCTGCACCCTTGGACAGTGTAGCAGCAATAAATGCTCCTGGCAGAACGCACACAAACGCCCTTCTGGACTCTTTGGTACCGACTGTAACACTGAACCCACCCGTGCGGCTGTGGGGGCACGCGGGGCCCCGCAGAGCCGGGCAGGGATGGTGTTACACACCCCTCAGGAGAACAGCTTCGTGTCCTTGAAATATTCCCCAGCAATTTTTATTTGGGAGCAAAGTGGCCATCAGCCAAGGCTTCAGCAATATCTTAAGCCCCAAGGAAGGCCGACGCCGCTGCAATGTTGGCTGATAGATAGTTTATATCCAAATAAAAATGGCTTGAAAATACATCAAGGACACACGAGCAGCTCTGTTGATGCTGGTGGTGGGGTTTGCATGGAGGCAGAGAAATGAGATGTGTCAGCTCACACAGGCTGCAAAAAGCTGCTGTGATTGTTGTTCAAAACCCACGCTGGGACAAAGGGGACGGGAAGGTTTGGGTGTCACTGGTGCAAATAGGCTTTCCCTCCTAGAGGCAAGAAATGAAGGATTTGGAAGGGGGAAAAGAACCAAAGAGGAGGTTTCCCAAATATCATGGTGGTTGTTATTTGTCATTATCTGACCCAACAGAAGGTTTGGGACTTCAGGAGGTAAAAGAAGAGGCCCCCAGAACGGCCAGATCCAGAGGCAGTTAATCTTGTAGGCTGAGAAGACAATGTGTTATTCGTTAATAACATTATTTATCTATTGGAAGGAAAATTACATGCCCAAAGGGGCTGTGCTAATGGGAATTTCATGTGAAAAAGGGGATGAGGTGCCAGCTCAAGCCCAGGGCTGCAGCAAGGCCCTGGAGCACTCACCCCACAGCACACCAGGGAATCATGGAAATGTTTAGGTTGGAAAAGCCCTCTCAGACCATCGAGAGGTCTCATTCCCAGCACTGCCATTCCCAGCACTGCCAAGGCCACCAGTGAGCCATGTCCCCAAGTGCCACATCCACATGGATTTTAAATGCCTCCACTCCCTGGGCAGCTCTGCCAAGGCTGGGAAGCCCTTTCCATGGAGTTTTCCCATTACCGAAATCTAAACCTCCCCTGGCCCAGCCTGAGGCCGTTCCCTCTCTCCTGTCCCTGTTCCCTGGGAGCAGAGCCCGACCCCCCCGGCTGCCCCCTCCTGTCAGGGACTTGTGCAGAGCCACAAGGTCCCCCCGGAGCCTCCTTTGCTCCAGGCTGAGCCCCTTTCCCAGCTCCCTCAGCCGCTCCTCAGAGGATTTTCAGCACCCCGCAGGTGCTGGCAGGCGCTCACGTACCCGACAGATTCAGGGACGGACCGGACTACATTACCCAGCGCGCACCGCGCGGGCACGCCCGCCTCTTCCTTCCCTCCCTCCGCGGAGCGCCACGGGACTTGTAGTCCTCGCGCCCCATGTGAAGTTCGTCCCGAAAAAGTTCCCGCACCTTTCCGGGTACCTGTCGCTCCTCGCAGGGGGGCTGCGCCATTTCCATGGCGACGCGCCCGCGCAGCCAATAGGGAGCGGCGTTCTACCGGCGGGGGAGGGCGACGGGCCAATGAGGAGCCGCCTTGCTGCGGGGCGGGCTGGCAGCGCGCTCGGCGAGTCTCCTTGGGGCCGTCCGTGTGTCCGCGGGCCGAGATGGGCGGCGGCGGCAGCACTCGGCGCGTCACCTTCGAGGCGGACGAGAATGAGAATATCACCGTGGTCAAGGGCGTGCGGGTGAGCGCGGGGCCGGCCCGGGGCTCGCCGGGGCGTTGCGCGCTTGGCCCGGCCCGGCCCCGGCTCCCTCTCTCACTGCCTCTCCCCTTCTCCCTCGCCCGCGTCCCTGCTCCTGCCTCTGTCCCTGCTTCTGTCCCGCTTCCCTCCGTCTCCCGCAGTGATTTCCCCTCTCTCCAGGCCAGCTGGGATAAGGAGCCGTGTGCCCCGCGTGGTGACCCGTTCTAGGGGAAATCTGTAACTACAGGAGCTCGGTTTGTCTTTCCCTGACCTCCACATGCCGGAGCTCCTCCCTTTCCCGTGTCCTGCTCCCGTTCACGCTGAGTGTCCAACTTCCTGTGCGCCCCGAGCCGCTCTCCGTCTCTCCCTGTTTATCAGCGGTCCCAGCATGGTTTGGGTTGGCAGGGACGTTAAAGAACACCAGTGCCACCCCCGCCATGGCAGGGACACCTTCCACCACCCCAGGTTGCTCCAAGCCCCGTCGAACCTGCCCTTGAACACTTCCAGAGATGGGGCAGCCACATTCAGTTCCAGGGCAGGTGGCGGGAATGCCGCCCCTGTCGTCTGTAATATTCCAAAATACGACTTGTGACACAAGGAGCTTGGGGAATTCTTGCAGCTTAGGAATTTTTCCATGGGAGACACTATGTAGCTCGTGTCAGGAGTGATAATAACTTACCACTTATTGCTGCTTTTAGGGAGGAGTGGTGCAGGAAGAGCATTGAGAGTTCATTCTGTTGCAGCAAACTCATATTTTCATTTCTGGTCATTTAATGCTCTTGAGTAAATAGGTGACAGCGATATAAATGTAATATAAATTTATATATTCCACACAGAGCAGAGTTCATGTGCTCTGAAACATGGCACAGGTTGCTCAGAGGAGCTGTGGCTGGCCCTAAATCCCTGGAAGCATCCAAGGCCAGGCTGGATGGGGCTGGGAACAACCTGGGATAGTGGGAGGTGTCCCTGCCCATGGCAGGGGGTGGAATTAAAAGCCCTTTAAGGTTTCTTCCAACCCAAATAATTCTGTGATTTGACGACAGAAGTTAGAAACCGAAAGTTCTTATGCTGATAATTCTTTTACTCTTGTTAGTTTTATCCAGGGCTTCCATAGATCTGAAACTGGAGGCTGCTCTTACTCTGTTTGAGTCTGTACAGTTTGGGGCAGTGTTTTTCTGTGTGCTTGCATCAACATCCAACTGAACTTTGTGTTCAACTGTGACCACTTGTGTTGTGCAAGTCCTTTGAGGGCTTTCCCAGGATGAAATTCTTCCTGGGTTGAGTGCTCTGCACCTGAGAAAGGCAAATTAAATCACTGAGAAAGGCAAAAATGCTGATTAATTACCAGCAATACGCCCAAAGGTGTTACTTCCTTTACTCTTCTCTGTATCCTCTCAGAGAGCCAAAATCTTCTTGTTCTGTTTGTTTGGAGCACTCACCTCACAAGTAAGGGGATTGTTTTGTGCTGGGGATTGAATTTTAGCAGCTGTCATGTCTTACAGAGAGGCTCCAGGCTCATTTTTAAAAAGCTTCATTCCATTTGGAGGGGAAATGGGGAAAAAGAAGAAGCTGCAGTGTGACCCTGTTGTGTTTTACAGTTGTCTGACAGCGTCATCGATCGGATGAAGGAACCTTCCTCACCTGGGAGACAGCACCGAGGATCAGGTGCAGGTTTGCTCCTGGTTTTCTGCTTTTAATGTGAAAACAGGAATCAGATGTGCCCTTCAGAGCATTGTAATGAACTCATTGCCCTTTTGCTGAGATGATTTTTTTGACATTAACTTTTTGGCTCATCTTTAGCTTTGCAGACTTTTAGAGGAATGAAATTCCTCTTTGTTTTCCTCTGGCTGACATTCAAGTGTAACACACAAATTAGACTTGGCTTTCCACGCTGTTATCCATTGTTAAAGACTTAAAAAAAACCCCAAACACCCCAGAACAAGCAAATACCCAAATATGTCTTGAGTTCTGAAGTGCAAATTCTTGGTTATTTAATCAAAACTGACTTTTATTCTAGCGAGGTTCTGCTGAAATACACTTAAGCAAACATTAAAAAGAGAATGTGCTCTTTTCCTACCCTGGAATGGTGGAAGTAAGTGATTTACAGCTCACATAGATCGATGGCTTTCTTAACTTGTTATATTTTGTTACTGAGGGCTGTTGAAATGCATCAAACCTCGTGCCAGGAATGCTCTGCTCTAATTTAAAATCCTTCAGCACAGCGAGCACAACGCAGCTGCTGCAGGAGCGAGGAGCAGTGGCAGAGATTGGAACAGGTGATTTGTGGACTCCCTGAAACCTGGGAAGTTCAAGTAAGGCTCTTATCAGTGCTCCAGAAATATTCATGATAGCAGAATTCCCCAAGGGCCTTTTGCCTTGATACTTAGAGAAAACCCCAGCAAACTCAGCACTGATTAAACACCTGTCCTGTGGCAGCCTTGCAGCAGGACTTGAGTAAACAGAATTTAGCATCTTTCTTCATTCTGGAGCATAAAGTTGGTTTCCTGTTGCTTAATTGGAGGGGTCTGTATCCCAGAATCCCTGAGTTGCTTGGGTTGGAAGGGACTTTAAAGATGCTTTCATTCCAACCCCCTTCAATGGGCAGGGAACCATGGACAGGGAATCTTCTTTTTTAAAAATTTTTTAAATAGTAGCTTTTTCCTTGTGTTCCTATATTTCACTGTGGTGAAGAAATTATTGTAGAGAGAGGATTTTTATGGAACAACACTTGCATGTCTTAACTGCTTTCCCTGTGGTGTTTGCTGTTCATCCTTAAATGTGAGTTACGGGAAAATCCTGGGATTTTGGGGTGTGGGGACTGGAGGTGAGGGCTGTGATACCCCAGAAATTCTCTGCTAATTCACACTGTTGCATATCTTGAGCTTTCATTTTTGTTTCTATTTGGGAAATAGTGCATTTTATTTTTTTTTTTTTTTGTTATTTTTATTTATTGAAAGACTTGGAATGAGTCCATAGTTTATCGGGGAGAATGGAGCACCTGTGCTATGAGGAAAGGCTGGGACAATTGGGATTGTTCAGCCTGGAGAAGAGAAGCTTTGGGGTGAGCTCATTGTGGCCTAAAGAAAGATGGAGAAGGACTTTGGACAAGGCCTGGAGGGACAGGAGCCAGGGAGTGGCTTCCCAGTGCCAGAGGGCAGGGCTGGATGGGAGATTGGGAATTGCTGGCTGGGGGGGTGGGGAGGGGCTGGAATGGAATTCCCAGAGCAGCTGGGGCTGCCCCTGGATCCCTGGCAGTGTCTGAGGCCAGGCTGGACATTGGGGCTGGAGTAGCCTGAGATAGGGGAAGGTGTCCCTGCCCATGGCAGGGGGTGGAATTAAAAGCTCTTTAATGTCCCTTCCCATCCAAACCATTCCAGGATTCCATGAATTGCTTGACCTTCTCAAGCTTGCAAAACCTTAGGAGTATTTTTCCTTTAAGAACTTGTGGTTTTGGTGAAGTGCTTCTGTATCCCAGACAAAGAACACTTTACATAAATAAGGAAAGATGTCTAGAGGGAGAAACATTAGAGCTCTTAAACCCAGCCCTTTCTTCAAGGCAAGCCTTTGATAGCTTTTGGTGGAGGAATAATGGCTTAGGTTACGTGAAAGAATTTGTGTCTTGTTGCTTGCCAATAATGATGAATTTATTCACTTCAGTTTGGGGTCAGAAAATGAAATTACATCCACTTACACTGAAATCTGACATCTAAAGACAATGTCTTAAAGCATCCCAGCTTGCTTGGCTCACCTGCTGGCTTCTGAGTAATATTAAATGCACTAAAATATTTAACAAGTGTAAAATCTTTCAAGTCTGTCTGTAATTCCTAAAGCAATATTGATGGGAAGCAACTCGGTCAGACAATGAGGTTTTGTTTTTTTTTCCCTGGGTGTGTTTTATACCTAAAACTTCAGACAAAGGGAATGGTTTAATTCATTTAGCTTAGTGAATATTGAAAAACTAACAGTTTATTAGGGAAAAAAAAGAAGAAGAAATGCTTAAATTATTAAGAGGCTGAGCATCTCAGCCAGCCATTTCTTTCCCATTTGCAGAAACAGGTTCTATTAAGGACACAGAGGTTTTTTTCTCCTTTTTTTTTTTTAAACTGCATTTGTTATTCTGTTCTCATGAGAAGAAATCAGCCAAGGCCCCATGTGACAAAATATTGGGCAGGGGTGTAGTAAAATGAGGCCTTCTGTGCCTCCTCAGGAGCTGGGTTACACCTTGCTTGTTTTCATGGATTAATTCTTGTGGATTGGTGTCTTTTTTTGTGTTGCTGTCTGGTTTTGGGTGCAATTTCAGTGGCTCTCGATACCTTGTCAGAAACATACCAAGGTGTTACTGGGATGTTCAGGAATGAGGATTTCAAGTGTTGGGTTCTAACTGGAGACAAAACCAGGATTTAGCTGAACTTTAGGAGAACAAACTTCACCTTTTGGTTGTGGGGTCACATAGGAGAAAGCTCTTGGGGGGCTTTAGGGAAGGTGGGAGATCCTTAAGGACAACCTATTCCTGGTGCATGAACAGCACATTCCAGTACTCAGGAAAATTATTGGATCCATTGTGAGGCTGGTCTGGTTAAAAGGGTAAAAATAAGGCCAGCATGAGGTGGAAGCAGAGAGAGACTGGAAAATGAGGGGATTTGGGGGTCAGCAGAAGGTAGAGGTGTCATTCACCTCAGCTTCAGCCAGGAGTTCAGCTGTCCCTCCCAATATTCCTGTATCCTGGTTAGAAACAACTCCTGTGGCCCCTCCCACCCTGAAGGATTCTGTGATCCTAGGATTTGGGTGTGCAAATCCATTTGCTCAGTGCCACAGAGCGTTTTTAATTCTTAAAAGATGGAAAGGGCCCACTGTGATCACTTGGATTTGTGCAGCCAAGGGAACGTGGCTGAGAATTTTAACGGCAGAATCATTGCCCTCATTCCTTGTTTGTTTTTAAGATAAGTTTTTAAAATTGAATGTTTTTGAAGAGTTGCAGCACATCCTGATGAGATTAGTAACTATGGATAGTTGGATACTGCATGAAAAACTGCATTAAAATTGGAATGTCTCAGGAGAAATGTTGTGGGCAGCTCTGCACTATTCCTTGTGAGAATTATTCTGTGTTGTCAGTTTTTGTGAGCACCTGGAAGTTTACAAATTTGGGCTGAACTTCTGCCAGGTAAGCAAGAATCCTCTGCAAATAAACCCTGGCAGTTCTTTGTCCTTTAATGTATTAATTGCTTCTATCCACCTTTTTGTTCCAACAGTACTTTTTCTCTGCATGAACTGAAAGATGAAATGAACTGACATTTGTGATGTTACTTTCTAGAATTCCTCTTATTTTTAGAACAGGAAAAAACCTGAGGTTTGGCAGTGCCTGGGTTGATTCCCTTTGCTGTGAGACACCTGGAAAGCTCAGGCAGTTCCTGACATGGATTTTCCACCTTCCTTCCTGCACCAGGAGCCAGGAGAGCTTGGGTTCTGCTTTTGATTGTGTTTATTTGCCCTCCTCTACTTGCGGCTCTGGGAAGTCTTTCTAAAAAGTGTTTTAAACTTGTACTGGAAACCTGAAATAAATCAAGAGGGACCCTCAGGCAACACTGAGGTGGATCACTGATGGCCTGGAAGGCCATGATTTGCTTGTTATAAATTAATATTAGTAATATCTTGCTACTTAGTAGTCACACAGTTTCTTGGAGATGACTTTTCTTTGCAGTGATGTCCATTGATATCCTTTGGGTTAAAGGTGTTGATGGAAGTGTTTTATTATCCAAAGGTGAAACGTCTTGTAACTCACCAGATTGCTAAAGGTGCCAGAGTTTTAGTGCTGTCAGTGTAACAGCAAATCCTTAGTGGAGCCTGACATTCCTGTCACTGGATTGCAGCAGAAGAGGGAAGATGGAATTATGCAGGGGAGTTGGAGGAGGTGCTGCAGAAATTAAAGTTTTTGCTGTCTGTGTGACGTGCAGGGTGTTCTGTGGGTGCTTTCAGGTGGCTTGGTAAGGCCTTGTCAAATGGTGCTGAAATTCCTGTGAAAAACTGGTGAATCATGGGAGTTGAACATGGAAAATGTCCATAATTGTGGAAAAGGAATATGCCCCATCCCTGGAAGTGTCCAAGGCCAGGTTGGACAGGGCTTGGAGCAATGTGGGATAGTGGCAGGTGTCCCTGGTGTGGCAGGGGGTGGGAATGAAGGACCTTTAAGGTCCCTTCCAACCCAAACCATTCCATGAACATCTAGAACCGGATGAATTTTCACCTTGCAAGGTGTGAATGAAAAGCTGGAATGTGCTGGCTTGCTCTCCTGTGCTATATTCCCAACATTTGTTTCACTCCAAAGCAGTATTTTGGATCTCCACTGAAGCACTGTCGTTGGGATTTCAGCAGCCCTGCACCTCTGGGCTGCATGGCTCAGTTGCTTTTTAAGTGCTGAGACATTCCATGGAATGAGGCATTTTACACTAAAGGCAAGCAGGAGTAAAATGCAAAAGGTGTTGGAACATGTCCTGTTGTGTGAATGTGATGTTTTTAACCTATAATTGATGTTACCATGAACCTCATCTGCTCATGTCTGTTGTTATCCTGATGGGGTGTGCAGTGATCTAAACCCAGAAACTCCTACAAGAACAATTTATAACTAAGTATATCTAAACATGCTCCAAGAAATGCCATTTGTGTAAACGTTAACCTGGAGTTTGACATGGCACAAATTTGGGTTGGTTGAAGAAAGTTTTTTACCAATGAAGGCAGGGAGTCCCTGGCACAGGGTGCCCAGAGAAGCTGTGGCTGCCTCTGGATTCCCTGGAAGTGTCCTAGGACAGGTTGGAACACCTGGAGATAGTGGAAGGTGTCCCTGCCCATGGCAGGGGGGACTGGATGAGCTGAAAAGTCAAAAGTCCATCCCAAGCCATTCTGGGATTCTGTGTTGCTGTGATTGTGCAGTTGAAAGGCCAGGCCAAATGTAGGAGAGGTTTTTCTGTCTCTCCCTTCCTCTCTCCCTCTGTTTCTTTCGTTGGAATGAAACAATCCCGTTCAACCTGGAATGGGAAGAGTGGCCCCAGTGTGGGAGGTGTTTAAGGCTGAAATTGCAGTGAGTGATTCCCAGCCCCCCTTCAGCTCCCACTGTTGCTTTATTTGTTATTCAGTGTTGGGAAGGGAACTAAAGAAATGAACTCTGAGGTTTCCAAGGGTTCTGCAAATGGAGGAATTCAGTTTTTCAATCAGTGGGATTGAGCTGTGGTTTTGTTTTGTTTCCCTACATGAGGGCCAGGGCAAAAGCCAATTTATCCCACGAATATTGTCAGATATTGGGGGACATTAAATTGATTTAAAGGTTTCTCACTTTACAACTGATGGAGAACTTGGGCTATTCCAGGTGGAATTTAAAGGAAGAGCCCTGGATGTGCCAGGTCCTGTCCTCATACGTAGAAGTGAATAGGTCTCAGGCACACTCACTGCAGTGACAGTCACTTTCTTCTGCAGTTTTTTGCCTTTTACAAATGATTTTCTGTGCGTGGCTTCTTGCAGAGAGGCAGAATTTATTTTTCAAGGAGCTTTCATTTAGAAGTGTCGCTTTTTGTTTCCATTTATTCTTAGAAACAGATACTTTTTATGTACTGCCTTCCACGTGCTTTTTGGGTCTCTGATGGATTTGGGGAAATTAAATTCATGCTATTCTGCTTTAGGCTGCCTGTGCTCTCTTAGGGTTTGCTGAGTGCAGGCGTTGGCTCTCCAAATCTTGTGTAGTGCACAAATAAAGGGATTTTTGTCGTAGCTGCTGTTTAACAAGCACATCCAAAGTACTTGCTTAGCAATGGCTTGTGAGTTAAAAGTTAAAACCTCCTGCTTTTTAATGTGGGAGCGCGAGATTTGTGCTTGTTAAAGCATCATCTTCCAGTACTTAGCAGGAAAATCATTTTGGAAAACAACTGTTGGTGGCTGGTGTGTGATTCTTCTATTAATTTCTAGTAAGCGCAATTCAGGAGGGAGAATTAAGGCACTGGGCACAGTTCTTGGAGCCCTTTGCAAAACGTCAGGAAATAATGACTTTTAAGGCCTAAATCTATGCATTTATGGATGGAAGTGGTGCCATTGCCTTTTACTAGTTCTGAGTAAATTGTTTTGTAGTTAAATCCTGGAAAAAGCTTTAGGACTTTAAGCCTGGCCTTAGGCTGAACTTGCTGAGATGAAGCCAGAGTTTATCCACTCTTTATGAGCCAGACTTGTGTGGTGGGGCTTTTGAGTTTTGGGGCTTTTATGTGTGTTAAAATTAATAAAAAACCTATCTAGCAACATGTTTTTTTTTTTTCTTTCAGTTTTTCTTAATTTTACTTTTTCCATTAGAAATCAGAATTTGATGGAAGAAAATGCTGTTTGGGGAACATTTGTCGTGGTCTTTGTTAGAAATCTCCCATGTGTGTCCTTGCAGAATTGTCTGTGTTCTGTCCTATTCCTCTCTTGTCCTTCAGAGACCTTCCTGGGATTATAGGTCAAAAAGCCCAGATAGCTGGCTCAGATAAAGAGCTTTGTAATTTAAGGGATTGTTGGAATAGAAGTCATCTGGAGCAGTTTGAATGATTTTTTTTTTTTTTTATCTTAAAGAACAAAATAAAAAATATTGACAATTTTAATGAGATAAACCCAATGAGTAAATTAGAGCTGTTTGATTTCACCAACACAAGTCCTGATAGCACCAAGCAAGGAAATTGCCATTCTGCTGTGTAGAATCCTCTGTGGTTTTACAGTACAATAGTTATTCTTATCCAAATTTATCTTTGCACTGACTGAAGGAGCAGAGGAATTTAAGTGCATTTTTTTCCTTTGTATTATTGAAAAATAGCACTTGTTAGATGTAACACAACTTCAGCAGCACAAGGAGACCTCCAAGTAATAAAACCTTTATGTTTTAATAGTAAATTGCTACTTTTCTTCCCATTCCGATTTATTTACCAGCGAGAGACTCCTCGGTGTGGTACAAAAGAACACTTTAAACCTACGATTTAATTGCATAAGATGAAAAGAAACACTTTGTTTTATTCTTTCATCTTCAGGCTGCAGCAAAGTGTTCCTAAAGCTCTTCCTCACTTGTCAGCTGAGGCAGGTTAAGTGTTTTTTGTTGGTGCTGCTGCTTGAAAGCTTCGTGCAGTTGTTGTTTAGTTAAACAGGAGGTACCACTTAGAATCCTTTTCCTCAGCCTCAAGGGAATGGGAAAAACTTTATTGCCACAATAAATTATTGCCACAATTTTTTTCCCCATCCTGCTTTCCTTGTGTTCTGAACTCTTTGACTTTCAATGGTGTCATATTAAAAGTTTTGAGCAACACCAGGCTGAAAATTGGGCTTCGGCTATTCCTAGCTGCTGGTTGAAATCTAAATTTAGGAAGTAAGGAAAGGACATTTCTTCCCTATTTTTTCAAGGTTTGATGTGTGCCTCTGGCAATGCTTCATGGAGCCAATTTATCAGATACTCATTTTTAGCTTCATTAACCATGTTTGATTTCACCTCTTGTTAATCACCAAAAAACAAGCATTTAATCTCAGCTGTTCTTTCAGGGTGGGAGATGGTGGTTCTTCCCAGAAAGGTTCTGCTTCCCCTTAATCTCTGGAACTTTTTACTGAAGGAGTTGAATGGTTTATCCAAGATGCTTCACTTTTTGTTTTTTTACCTTTTCCTCCCCCTTTTCCTCCTTTCATGAGAGGGAGGCAGTTTATCCTTGAAAAAGCTCTCAACTATCCCTGATGCTACTAATTGACATTTCTCAACAAGAGGAGATGGCACCAATTTAGGAAATTTAAGGAGAAAAAATAATAATATCCAGAGAAATGGGTAGGAAAAATTAAAAGGCAGCGGTTGTTGAGAAGAGTGATTTTGGTGTTAATCAGAAACCTAAGGAAGCTGGAATTTTTGGAGGAGCACCACTTGTATCACATCACTTTGGTCAAAACTTGGTGGCTCTTGTGTTTCTGTGCCAGTGTTGAACACATTTATTTCTGCTTTTATTCTTCTCTGTTTGCAGAAGAAAAGAGAATGTTCTACTCCAAGTGAACCTCAGAAATGCCTCAATTTTCCGGGAGCATCTTCAGGATAATCACATTATTCTTTCTCCTTGAGATTTTCATATTTCACCTCTTGCAGCCTCTTTTTCTTCCCTGTAGTACCTTGGTTTTCTGTCTGCTCACAACTTGCAGCACTAAAAAGCCACCATTTGTAGTAAGCATTGCATCAGCTGAGACCAGTCATTTGTACAAGTGATTTTTATTAGCAGATCTCATTGCAAATCATTAAAAATGCAGGTGTTGGATTAATGTTGTTGTGAGAATTTCAAGCATTTCAGTGTTGTCCTTTATTTTTAAACAATTTCTGAATAATGAAAGTAACCATAAACATCATGATTACACATTGTTTACAGCCTGTTTTCAGTTATTATTAAGAGCAGCATTACAGGGCTGAATATTGGGCTGAAAACACATTCAAAGTTGACAATACTGGAGCTGTGTGCTGATAATTCAATAAAAAAAGCTGGTTTTGCTGGAGTTGGAGAAAAAGCATCAAAATGTGTGTAAGTCACTTTTCTTGAGAGAAATGAATGCTTGTGCCTGTGCACCAAGTTATTGAGGATGCACATGTTTGAAATGTGAATATTGGCTATTTTTAAGCTGACTTCTTGGGTCATATTACATGAAATAAATGTTTTTCCACTTGGGCACTAAATTAACTTCCAGATTATTCTCCAAAATAAACAAGCTGTTGTATGGGGTGTCGGAATCTGGAAACGTTGTCCTCAAGGCATCAGGAAATACTTGGAAATTCTCCTGTACTTCCTTTTCTAAGGGATTCCCATGTCCAGGACATTGTACAAATGTTGAAATTCCAGTCAGCAGTTCCAAGCCTGAACGTGCTGGAGTTTTCATCTGAGCGGAATAAACAAATTCTGCAATTATGGTTTCTCTGCTCCGATGGATGCTTTGTAGCAGCCTCTTGTTATAACCTGTCTGAATGAACAGGAGATGAGATTGAGCACACCACAACAGCTGCTAAAGATCCACTTATTTCTCACTTCTGCTTTCTTTGTACCCAATTTGAGATGAAGTGATTGCTTTCAGATTTTGTGCAGCCTTTCGGTGCCCATGTCATCGATAAGTGAAATCAGGACTTGATACAGAGATAGTCACCTTTTCTAGTTTTGCTCAATATTCAGGTTCTACTGGAACATTTTTTAATCCCTTTAAAATTTAGTGCTCGGGTGTTAAATGGCTTTAAATGTGCAGTGTGGGAGTTTGATACCCTGATTGATCTTCCCATGCGACTCCAGCCACTGAGAAATCTGTTTAATGGGATCAGCAGAGGTATTGATGAGTGTTATCTTTGGGTGAAACACTTTTTTCTTTCATTAACCTTTACCTGTAAGGACACTTCCACTGCTTGTTTTTTTCACAGGATTATGGATTCTTACGTTTTCCTCTCCCTTCTCTCCTAGAATATTTTTATAATTAGTTTTAGAGGTAGATTTCTCAAGGACAATTAATTTATTCACATGTTTTTTTAAATCTTGCCAATGGGTTGGTGTCAATGGCACTGTTGTAGAGTTTTGTGGAATTCATAAGAACTTCCTCAGAGGGATTTGCTCAGGACAGATGGGGAAAATTCATAGTGGACGTGGATCTGCTGCAGAATGGTTACAAAAGTCTCTCTTAAAACACCTTTTCCATCATTATTGTCCACTTGCTCTTTGCATCATTCTTGTCTTTTCCTGGTTTAATTGCAGATTTGCTTCTCTGAATCCCACCTGCTTCCCCTTCTACCTTATCAGGGCTTTTAAAATTCTACATTATCCTTTCCATCCTCCTTCTTGCTGGATTTCTTCACTCATTTAGGTTGGAAGAGACCCTTAAGATAATGGAATTAAAGACTGGTTTGGCTTGGAAGGACCTTAGAGATCATTTTTTGCCATGGGCAGGGACACCTTCCCCTATCCCAGGCTGCTCCAAGCCCTGTCCAGCCTGGCCTTGGGCACTTCCAGGGATCCAGGGGCAGCCACAGCTTCTCTGGGAAATCTGTGCCAATGTCACCACCTTAAATAAAGAATTTATGTCACGCACGTTTGATCTGTGACATCAAGGAACAACTGGATGTGGCACTTAATGAATGGCTTTAATGAACATTAGTGGAAATGAGTGGTGGGTGCAGCTTTGGGGTGTGCTGATACGAAGAGCAGAGCCACCTGCTCCACAAACAGTTGGAACGGGAACATTTGACAGTAAAATTCTGTGCCTGCAGCCTGTGTTCCTGCCCATGGAAAGGTATAAAAATAACCTCCCTCCAAGGCCTTTGTGACAGTGATGAGCAGCTTTGTGATTTCCTTATTCCTGCCCAAAGTAGCTCCAATGCAGAGCTGAAATTGGGGAAAATTGACTTTTCAGTGCCACCGATAGTGCACAATCACAGCTGGAGTTTCCTTCTTAGAGGTGATGGTGGTAGATGATCTGAACATCAAAATTTGCTATTTTTGGAGCCCTGGCAGTGCAGGGAGGCCCATTTGGGAGTGTTGGACTGAGCAGGAGTGGTTGGCAATTCTTTGCCATTAGTGGTGACTTCTAAGAGATGTTTTAGTTAAAAAAACCCTTTTTTACTCACCTGCTATGTGTAAAAATACATAATTATTTCCCTGTCCTCTGCACTCGTAGAAGGAGTTTGTTGAAATACATGTGAAAGAATTTAAAACAGATTTTGTCCAAGAAGATGAAAAGGACACCAGTAAATTTCCCTGCACTGTCAGATAAAGTAGCTTTACAATAAACTTCTGAACCATAAAGATCAGGAACTGGACAACTTAAATTGTCCTGAAAGGACACCACATGCTTAATCCTCTTGAAAGCAGAATCATCAAATCCTTCTTATCATTGCTTACAATATGATTATTTTTTTTTTTTTAATGTTGAATTACAGAATCCTGATTCTTTTATCCATTGTATTCCACAAGAAAAAAGCCTTCCAGTGTGTGTGGAGTAGGGATTACTAAAACAGCTGAAATGGGAATTTTCTCCACTGCTGTATTCAGTCTGAGGCAGGGATAGTGTTTTAAAGGTGTGTGATACTTCTGTTTCATTATTTTTATTAATTATTTCAAATTAACAGGAGGGCAGAATGACTTATGGCTAAATAGCTGCTGAAATGAGTTATTATCTCTCTATTTTATTACAGAGGTGGGGGAAAAAGATGGGTTATGAAAAAGGTTTGGTTGAAATCACTCCCTCCCTTCCAGGGCCATTGAGAACGATGGAAAAAGTAACATTAAAACTCTGTGAAGTCATTTATCCACACAGCAGGAGTTCCTGCAGAAACTAAAAATTAGGGGAATTTTTAACTGGCTTTTTAAACTCAGTGCACTTCTTGGTGGGAAATACCTGATTTTATGGGCTCTCACGTATTTCGAGATGTACTGAAGATATTTCATGTTTCTACTCTTGCACAACATCCCTGTATCTGTCACCTGTTTATCAAATTTAAAGTCCTCTAAGACAGGATATTTCAAAATATCAGAACTATGTCAAACCCACGTATTTTTGGTAGTGTGAATCTCAGAAATGAATTATTTTTGTAAAACAGAGCCGTTAGCACAGGCAGGTACAACCTAATTCAAAGAATCACAGGGGAAAACCTCCTAATCCTGTTTTTTCCAGCCCCCTCATAAATCCAATGTGATTTGCTTTATCCCAATATTAACAGGATATTGAAAGGAGACTATTCCAAATATAATAGGAAATAACTTTGTTTTGTTACTTCTAGACCATGCACTGTCTTGTTTCTAATTGAAATTAGTATAAATTGATTGATATCCACATTTACATTGGAAAATAGAGAATGTAATTATGCAAGAGCGCCTTTGGAAAGTAAAATATTAAATATTTTTAAATTATGCACACTTAATTGCATTGTTTTTGTATTTCATTATCCTATGAACTCATCTGAAATATTCCTGCACATTACTAATATTTAACAGTTAATACAAATTTCTGTCTTTGGAGGGGAGCTTTGTTTGTACTGAATTCCTGATGGGAGGAAGTTTCTGGAACTGGGGATTTCAGTGGAGAAGTTGCTGGGTGTGTTGGTAGTTAAATTTGTATCAGTCTGAAAGTAGAGTTTGTTCTTCAGAATGCTCTTTAATAATATTTAAGAAAACCCACAACAGTTTAAAGGCTGCTTTTTGAAGCACGTAAATGACTTTTTAAATGTTTTTAGGGTTTTCTTTCTGCTGCTGGGCTGGAGGGATGGTTCATTATTGTTTTCATTGAGTGCAAGGCTAATTTGGGTTATTTTTAAGGTTAAGGATCAGGTACAACAGTGTTTGAAACCCACTAAATTTAAAAAGTAATTATCTCCCAGCAATACTTGATGCACTTTAATTACAACATTTTCCTGTCTCCTCTCCTGTGCTGCTCCCAGCAAATCCAGGGCTCTTTGAGAACCAAAAATTAAGGAAAGCAGAGTAGATTTCATGGTGTCATTGTCTTCCCACCTGATTTAAACACACCAAGTACATATTCTACAGCTTTAATCAACATTGAAATCATCTCTTCTGCTCTCCCAGCTTGCTCCAAGCCCCATCCAACCCAACCTTGGATAATCCCAGGCTGCCACAGCTTCTCCGGGCAACCTCTTCCAATGTCTGAGGAAAGAATTTCTTCCTGTTGATATTGAAGATTTTTGTGTGACCCGTGGAATTTAGATATGGACCAAACCGGCGCTTTTATTATGCAGAAAGACTAAATCAAGGCAATTTGCATATTATAATATTTGCATTTTACACATCTTAAGTTGAAATGTGGGGAAAGTATTTTAATTGTGGAAGACCTCTGATCAGTGTGAGCCGCCAGTGTGAGCAGCGAAGGCACCAGGCACGTGGGCTTCCTGCTCCAATATTTATGAGCATTAATGCACAATTAGGAATTTTCCTGGTGACATCTTCATTAACTCCTCCGAAGCTGTAGCAGCTGAGGCCGATGATGAGGCTGAAGGCAGCCCTGAGGTGCCCTGTCCCAAAGGAGCTGGGTAATGGTCCTACTCACAGTGATGGGAGAACTTCCCCTTGGATGGCATCCGTGGTTTGACTGCCCTGATGTTGTTGTCAATACCAGATGCCAGAGGTGAATGGAAGAAACTGCAGGAATTCACTGGGAATTGGTTTTTCCAGCACAAAAAGGAGTCTTCCTGTGGCTGGCAGTGATTGGGAGATACCTTGGAGCTGTGTTCTCTGTTTGGGGAACGTTTCAAGGGAAATGCTTCAAAGGGCTTGTGGTATTGAGTCCATGAATTTTGGCGGAACTGAAAGAGTAAAAGCAAAGCTTACCCTGGCTTGAAGTGTGGTGTGGAAAGGCTGATTGAACACGGTGCTGGAGGAAGTGTGGAGGTGCCTCATTTTTGACTAATACTCCATATTCTTTAATTCTTTACATCCTCTCTTCCCCTTCAGCCTTCTTTCTTTCTCATGTGGAGCAAATCCAGAGGAGGCCACGAATTTGATAAGGAGCACCTTTGCTACAAAGACAGGTTGGGAAAGTTGGGGCTGTTCAGCCTGGAGAGGAAAAGGTTGTGTGGAGATCTTGGAGCGACCTTCCAGTATCCTGCAAGGATCTCCACTGGCCAGCATTTTTCTTTTAAATAGCCAAGCTTAACTAGAAGGAAAAACAAAACTTGGTGGGTTTTTTTGTGTTGTGTTTTTGTTGTTTTTTGGGTTTTTTTAATTCATTTTCTGAACATTACCTAGCTAAGTGTTTTCTAAAAGGCATTTGATTGTATCAAACCTAAGTGTCTCTTCATTAATAACTTAATGCACCTGCCCTTTCCAGAGAATTTAGTGAAGGTGCCTGCTAATAAATGCTGTTTACTTTAATGGGTTTTTTCCAAACGCCCAGCTAATGGGCAGCTTCCCAGCTCTGCAGGCTGGAAGTTATTTGAATAATTTGTCCATATCACATTGCTGATTTCTCAGGCTAACATTTCTGAGGCTGCAGGTGTCTTCTTTCCCTGAGGTTTGTTGTTTACTGCTCGGGGTGTAATCCTGACATCCTGCTGATTGTTTCTTTTCCGTGAAGCTACTGCTTTAGAGAGAGAGGAAAAAAGATATGGATTTGGATCTTGTGATTAGCAAGGGCTGAGGAGTTGGAGGCAAATACTACAAGAGTTTATGTACCAACCTGTCATAGACCTGGAGGATAAAATTGCTGATGGTTCCTCAAGAATTAGCATCACGTGAAGCTTTGCTCCCATCCTGCCCATGGGTGATCTTTGGAGTTCCAAGGCAGAGCACATTTTATGCATCTGAAACCTCAGGAACTGCTGGGAAGTGAGAAGTCCTTCAGTCTCTTTTGCTCCTCTGTCCTTGTCAGTTGTCCCTGTAACTATCCAAAGCCTTTTGGACCCTGGGGAAATACATTGGATTTCTGGTTCCTTATTTGCCTGATTTTGAAGCACAAGTGGGAGAATAAATACAAAGGGTTGAGCAAATGGCTTTGCATACTCTATATAAATATATTTTTAATGGAAATCAGGGTTTGTGACCTTTTAAAAAGGTGGTGGAATAAGCCTTTTTCAGGTTTGCCCACGGATGTTGGATGGATTGGAATCTTCGTCTCTTGTCTGGAGAAGACTGAATGGACAAGTGTTGAAATCTGCTTTTTCACGAGGGCATGTAGTGACAGGACAAGGGGGAATGGCCTGAAGCTGAAGGAGGGTGGGTTTACATTCAGTATTAGGAAGGAATTGTCTTTCAAACTTTTCCTAAAGAATAAGTCAGGGTGCTGTATCCCAGAGGCCACCAAAATGGCAAAACCTTGTGCCTGTACCGTCCCTGCTTGGTTTGCCCAGATCCTGGCAGGAGCTTTCTGGTTTTCATCACTTTTGACCCTGTCTGGATTCGAGACTCCCTCCAAAGCCTTTCCCTCAGTGCCCTCCACAGCTGGACAGGGGAGAGAAAATAGAATTAATAGAATTCCCAATCTCCTGGGAATCTCAGCTCTGGAGCAGCTGCTGCCCCTCCTGCCCTGCCCTGGCTGTCTGCAGGGCTGTTCCTCTCATGTTCTCACCCTGCTTTGCTCTGGCCAGCTGCACAAAACTTTTTTTTTTTCTTCCTAAATCCATTATCCCAGAGGCATCACCGCCATTCCTGGTTGGCCCAGCCTGGTGGGTCCATCCTGGAGCTGGCTGGAATTGGCTCTGCTGGACATGGAGGAAGCTCCCCGGAACCACCCCTGTAGCCCCTGGTACCAAACCCTGCCCACACAAACCCAGTACAGCCATTCTGTGTCTGGGCTGTTCCACAGAGCAGTTTGGTGCCTCTCAGAGCGTTGTGCAGCCTCAGCTGGGGGTGCTCCATTCCCATTATCCCCATGGTTTTCCATTCCCATTATCCCAGGTGAACGGTGCCAATCAGACACCCATCCCCGTGGCGTGCTGAGGGGACAGAATAGCTATTCCTGGCTGCAGCACTGTGGGGTTTGGAGTGTGTTCCCATTACTGCCCATCTCTCCAGATTGGTTTGTGATGGGAGCTGTGCATTAAACACTCTCACACTCAGGGGGTGACTTTTTGTGCTCCTCTAGGAGCAGGGATGCAGTAAATCCTAAATATACTTGCCTGAAAATCTTCCCCGTTTGTCTGCTCTGGGATGAAGTTGGCGCTGATTTCAGTATCCTGAAGAGCTTCAAATATTAAAGGGGGTGGTGGTGGGAATGGCTATGCAATAACAATTTAATTTTTAATATAATACATTAATATTTTAGCCGTCTTGCACCCCCCCCCAGGTTTAACATTCTCCAGTAGTTCAGTGGTCAGCTGTGTGTTTGTAATGCCCAGTAGTGTGAGCAGAGATGGCCGTCAGAAATGTTACTGCTTTATCTAGAAACAGTCTTTTCCTGATCCTCTCTCAAATAAATTACCTTTTCTCTTTTTAAATGCTTCTTGCCCTAGAACAAATGCCTCCTCCTTGTAGAACTGCAATTATTTTTTTTTTAAACTGAAACATCATAAAGCTCCCATTTGGGAGCTACCCAATTATATCTTACAATAATTCTATCGAATGATCTATAGCTCCACTTTTATTCCCTATTAGTATTTGGCTGATCGATGGGCAGCCTAATTGATTGTTAAGGTCAAATGTCTTTATTGGCTGGTGCCCGAATCTTTCCTCATTATGACATAGACCATCCTCTGGTCTGTTGGAGTTCTTGTACTCATTTTTGTACACCAGAACCATAAATTTCATGATGTAGATGCTGGTGAAAAAGATAATTAATGTCGTCGTGTCAGTTGAGATAATCCCAATAAAATGGGTGTTTGCTTTTTCACCCAGATTTGTGGTAGAGATCTGTTCAAAGGTTCGTATTTCCCTCTGCATTTTCATTTTAATATATTTTTAGGCTGGGGTCTTACTTGGAACTCACAGATTTCCCCCCACTTTTCCCTGTGTTTCTGTGATCTCAGCATTTCCTGGGCCTGGTACGATGGATATCGATTCCTGCTGCTTTTCCTAAGATGTTTATAACTGGATTAGTTGGCTAAGACTCCCATAAAGTTGATGAAGCTGCTTCATTCATTCATAAAACTCTTTTGTGAGGCTGCTTTAGGATGAGTAGAATTGCTGTGAGTCTGAGCTATAATGGGAATGTGGAATAATGATTTTGGATAATCTTTGCAGATAAATCCAGCTCCTGGAGGTGAGGTCATTGAGACGCAGATCCTGCAGTGCCTGAAATTAACTTCCCTGGGCTTGACCTCCCCTAGCAGTGGTTTTGTCACTGCCCCAAAGGTTGTGGCACCTTCTGGGATTCAGCAGCTTTGTTTTCCTGGGTGTTTTGGGGTGGGATCAGATCTTGGAGCTCTGTGCTTCCATGGAGGGGACACTGAGCCAGGAATGAGGGAATTACCTTGGTGTCTGTGCTGGAAATCCAGAGCACGGCAGAGGTTCAGCTCAGTGTAGGTAGGGCTTTATTCCAGGCAGGATTAGGATTAAGCTGGATTTTGGTGTTTTGTAGATATCTTTCAGCCTTGTAGGATTGGTGGCTCTCCAGCTTTTCTCTCTTTTTTCATATTCTTGAAGAAGTTGCTTCCCTCCTTTTTTTGTTTTTAACCAGACTTTCATTGATTCATCTGACAGAATCTTAAGTGAAAGAAACATTCTTTCCATATCTGCTTGATTAAACAAAATCAGGAGAATTTGGGGCAAAATCTTTGTCTAGGAGCTAGAAATATGGATATTCAGGACGTTGTAAGAGCTTTGTTGTATAAAATACATCTGAAAATGCTTGAGTCATTACACAAAGATATTTCTTTTGGTTCTATATGAATGAAAAGCAGCATTTTATGACTTTACTGTTTATGTCTCTCTCTCATCCCCCATGGTTTTACTTTACTTTACAAAGAAGTATTTCTGAAGAAAAATATTTAATTTAACGTATAGTCCATGTTGTTCAAATTTCAAAAGATTGCACTAATTGAAAAGCTGTTTAATAAGAAAAAATTTTAAAGGCTCACTGGTGGTGTGCTAAAATGTCAAAGATGGTTAAACCACAAGAAAGCAACTCCAACTGCTGTGTGGAAAAAAGAAAAGAAACAATCGAGGGCACTGTGTTATGCAGTTGTTTCTGTAATTGGGAATAAGTTGTGTTCTGTTAACATTTCATTGAATTTTCTTTTAATTGCAGTTAATGATGAAGAGCTGAAGAAAAGAATAGCTGAGGAACTGGCACTGGAACGAGCCAGGAGAGACCCTGAAGCTCAGAAGAGGAGGTTGGTTCATTAATAACAGTATTTCAAACAAACTTGGGCTTAATGCTTTTATTTTATTTATCTGCTTGCTGAAAACAGCTGAATTCTGTGCCCCGAGACAAACTGGCTGTGAGAGCTTTGGGGGCTGCAGCGGGTTTGGATATTAAATCCATGTTCAGCACCAAATGAGCTGGAATTTCCTTGTAAGAGCTGATCCAAACTGTTGCTCTAAATCCCTTCTGACCTCCTGAGTGGGGCTTTTTTTGCAGCCTTTTAAGCTCAAGCTTTGCTGATTTCTCTGGAGCCCAAATAATCATTTTGTGCTGCAGAGACAGAAAGAGCAGGGGTGGGGTCCCTGGGACCCCGGGGGTTGAGCAAGGGTACCTTGGAACAGCAGCAGAAATGGGAATTCTGGAGGTTTTTGGGAATTCTGGAGATTCCTGGGAGCTGCAGGATGTTTTGAGGTACTTTGAATATGTGAAATACTGTATTAAACCAGTTTACACCAGTAAAACCCTTTAGATTCCTTTCTGTCTCTTGAAATACTCCTTTCTGTCTCTTGAAATATTCCTTTCTTTATATTGAAATATTCCTTTCTGTCTCTTGAAATATTCCTTTCTTTATATTGATATATTCCTTTCTTGGGCGTTTTTTTTCTCAGAGATTGTAGTGACTGTGAAAGCCTGGGCAGAGACATTATTAGCAATTAAAAATTCCTCTTTAAATTTAGAAATTTTAGTGTCTGATGAACTTCTGTGTTTAGTTCGCCTTTTGATGATTGTTGTAAATAGATAACACAACACCCTGAGTATAAATATGAACCTGCATATTGTCCTCCACTGAAAATGGGGAGAAAGGCTCATTATGATGGATTAAAAAAAATTAGGCTGTAATTAGTACTACTTAAACTGTCTGCATAGATCTCAGTTGTTTCCTACCCAGCATTCTGTTATTTAATTGAGTTAGGCTGATGGAGTATATAATGAGATAGGACTACATTAATGTCCCAGGGAAAAAAAAATCAGGCTTTTCTCTCTTTTTTTTTTGCATCAGCAATAAAGGAAATCAATAAGTTACAGTGAAATCTCTCCTCAGCTGGGCTTTGACAGGAAAACTTGGGTTACTTTTGAGCTTCTTGAGTGCTCAAGGCTTCAGCTAAATGGAATTAAAACATGGAAATGTTTGGTTTGCAACTTCAGCATTTTGTCACGTGCCGCTTTCAGTACCTTCCAGAGTTCAGCTTCCAGGGGTTGTGCATTGGTCTGTGAAAAAAAGGGAGCAGATTGGGTAAAATATCAAAATAAATGAGTAATGATGATGATAAAAAAAGGACAAATATCAAAAACTTGTTACTGCTTTAGTTATTTTGTAGTTTTGATTTATTTAGTTGTTTTTTAGCCATAGCAAGAATTTTTTATTATAATCTTTATACAGTATTTACAATTATAAAAATCTGTTTTAAACAGAGCATGGAGGCTTTTTTTGTCTTGGATGAAACAACTGTAAAAGATGCAGGTTGTTTTTCATAAGTAAAACTTCACGGGCTGAATTCTGGTGAAGGTTTGTGTTTTAAAAACATTCAGGAAACTCACATTGTTCAGATAAATTCTTTTGTCTTGCATGTGCAGAATGTTCCAGGTAATAAGAAACATGGAATATAAACCATAAGAATTTGTAATATAAATACAAACACATTGATGCAGTGTTGGAAAACAGAACAAAAACCTGAGTTCCCAATATCCTACATTAAACTGCTTGGCCTTGCACTTGTGATTTATTCACAATTTCATTTCATAACCCACTACTTTGCAGACAGATTCTGTTGGGATGTGACACAAAAATTAAGGTTTTTACCTCCACATTCGTCTTATGGATTGTTTTACCATAGATGGTGTGTTTTACATGTTTATATTCTCACTCCTTTCTCAAAACCAGGTTTTTTTCCCAATATTTAAATGAAATAACATTTAAACATAAAAATATCTGAAACTTTGGACTGTTTGTTGTCTGATTCCAACTGCCTAATAGCTGATTTTGGTGCTATTCCGTGAGCACTGTATGACCACATTTGGGTTTGATTGCAAAATGTATTTTACTCATTTCAGACTGTGAAGGGAAGAAATCTTAACTTGTAGATAAATTATTTGTTCACACATCCATACACAGTACAGATGGGCTGCTCTATATAAAGTTAAAATCTGTGCTTATTTTGGGGATTGGAGCTGAAGAATGACTCTTAAATTGTATTTTAATGCCATCAGCTCACTGAAAATACATCAATTATAGCTCCTGTTAAACAGAACTTGGAATAATTGATAAAGTAGTAGTTTAAACCCACCTTAGAATATATATCCAAAATTCTGCACTGATTCCACTTCACTCCTCCTTTGTCTCAGCCCGAGTTTTGTTCCTCACTTTGGTTTTTGAACATTTTGAAATGTTTCATCTGAGAAGCATTTTCATTTTGAAAAGTTCATTTAGAAAATTGATTATCATTGATTTACAGCAGAATTTGCAGTGTCTGCAATAGTAACTGTGAGCAGTTAATGTGTCAGAGCTGCAGCCTTAAGTGATACTCGAGGTAACATAAAAATGAGGGGATGGACACAAAAACTTGAGCTTGACAGTGGTGGCAGGCAGTAAATGATAATTAAGAGAAGAATTATGAACAATAAGAGAAATCCACACGACTCAATGGACCAGTAGGTGATAACTTGAATTTTGCCTTTTCTCTGCTTATTCTAGACAAGCTCAGCAAATGTTTAGCATTTTTTTTTAATTTCCCAAGAAAATGAGAAAATTTTTAATGTTCTGGCCTTGAGAACAGGCATGAGGGAAATAGGTAATTTTCCTTCTCCCATCAGAGAACTGAATGGAAGTTTATCCACTCCATCCATTAACTTTGTCCTTGGATGTAAAGCTGTTCATTTGTTGGGCTCCATGACACTGATGGTGCTCAGTAAATCTGTTTTTCAGGTTTGCTTTAGGAAAAGTGCAGGCAAAGGAAAAAGTCTTTTGAGACAGCAAAAGGAACAACTTCTATCATCAACATAATGATAAAATTTTAGGTATTGCCAACCTCATCAGAGTGCTGGATTCCTCCACTAAAATATACAAACCACTGCTTTGGAGGCAAGTGATGGATGTGATTTCCCATGGAAATTGAACATTCCTGAATGATGACTTGCCTTTTTTCCCCTCTTGAAAATCAGAGAGATTTCCAGTCTTATTTATTTTGCTATCATTTAACTCAGGCTAATTATATTTGGGAGAGGGGTTTCAGTTTCTTGCTTGGCAAGTGTTTTCCAGCTTTCACTTCTTAAATATGATTTGGCACAGGGCAAATATTAATTTTATGTAGAGCAAGGTGATTTTGCAAACTGCTCTGCATGGTAGTGCCTTCAATAGTGCAGGAAGTGTATTTTGTTCAAGGCTTCAATATATTCATCCCTGGAATTTTGTTGGCATGCCAAAAATCTGTCCCTGTGCTGTTTGCTCATGACTGTCCTATGATGTGCTGTGATTCCAGGATTTGTTTCTTAGAGGAAAATCCCTGGTGTAAGGAGGAATTTTAAGGCAGGGAAGGGCTTAAAAACAGACTTTGGTTTGCTTTGGTGGCCCTTCAGTAATTCTGTTGCCAGCTCTGTTCTAAAAGTGTTTAAGGTACGACAGAGAGGAAGAGAAGCTCCAGGGAGAGCTGAGAGCCCCTTGCAGGGCCTCAAGGGGCTCCAGGAGAGCTGCAGAGGGACTGGGGCCAAGGCATGGAGGGACAGGAGCCAGGGAATGGCTTCCCAGTGCCAGAGGGCAGGGCTGGGTGGGAGACTGGGAATTGGGAATTGCTGGCTGGGAGGGTGGGCAGGGGCTGGAATGGAATTCCCAGAGCAGCTGGGGCTGCCCCTGGATCCCTGGCAGTGGCCAAGGCCAGGCTGGACATTGGGGCTTGGAGCAGCCTGGGACAGTGGGAGGTGTCCCTGCCCATGGCAGGGGTGGCACTGGATGAACTTTACAGTCCTTCCAACCCAAATCACTCCAGGATTCTGTGATGGCTTTTGATAACTTTTTGATTTTTTTTCTGTCTCTACCATCTCATCACCTGTGACCACATGGTCAAACTTGGGTAACTTTTCTCTTGAAAAGCACATGAAAAATCCTTTCCTTGAGTAATGCAGACCAGAGCTCATCAAGCATTCCCTGGCAATGAATTGCTGGATTCTCATCTCTGGGCTCCAGAGGGTGGGACATTTTATCTGTCATCAGCTGGACAACTTATTGCAACCTGTATTCGTGACATCCTCATCTGTTTCAGGACAATCATTTTAAACTCTAAATCAGCTTTGTCTCCACCCTGGTGCACAGAGTTTCTCTGTGGTGGGTTATTAAAATTGTAACCATTAGATTTTTTAAAAGTTTGTTTTGTTGTTGTGCTGGAGGGAGGGTCTGGAGATAACTGCTTATCACTCTGGGGTTTCATTGATGCTCTGAGTGCTTCCCCCCAACCTTTTTTTTGTCATGTCTCAGCAGTACATTGCATAAACAATGAGCTCTTAGTAAACCTGGAGTAAAGAGTTGGTGCAGAACCTATTCAATGTGAAAATGTGAAGTGAGAGAAGAATGAAGAAGAGTATTGCACAAGAAGCCTTCGGGAAACTGCACACCAAAATTGTTATATTAAAATCAATACTGGGGCTTGACCTTTCTGTGCTAGTGTATACTTTAAAATTTCCTATTGATTTCTGTTTTAATGGCATGTTTATTCCAGTTTCCTGGCATAGGTATGGAGAACAAGGGGAAAAGAAAATGATGGATTTATTTACAATATTCATTCAATATTTCAGCGAGGTAAAGGTGTGAGGAACATTGCAGTTCAGGAGGAGTGAATTAATTTGGGTGAAAACTTCTTCAAAGTATTCTTTTCCTCCTAAATGATGATGTTTTCCCAGATAATCAGCTATGTTGAATTGGGAAACCTGCTTTTTCTTGTAAGATTGTCCTCAGGGGGAACAAAAAGCTCCTTTTTAGGAAATAGTTGTTATTTTGTCTTCTGCCACAGGGACTTGCTGGTATTGTTTGGATTAAGTGGGAAAAGAGTCTAGAAAACTCCATCTTCTCTGCTGCTGATAGAGAGAAAGCTGGGAATACTCTGAAGCAGTAAAAGTGATTGTAATTGTTTTGACTTGAGGTAGGTTAAAAATAAGAGTTTAATATCTCCTGACAAGAGAAGCTGCACTGGTTTTGTAAAACCAGAGATCCCAACTGATAATCCCACTGAGGATGGCGAGGTGATTTTATAGGGGCAACTCATTTTATAAAAATGTAAAATAAAACCTTTTTCCTTGGAATGTCCAAAGGGCCCCTTCAGCCTCAGGGCTGCAGAGACAGCAGCAGATTTTGGCATCACTTTTCCATCTTGAGTGCCTCCTGTTCGTCCTTCCCAGCCATTCCATCTCCCCAACATTTTTTCTCCTCTCTCAGCAGACATTTCCCTCATCTGATCTTACACTCAGTAAAAGATTTAGCAGTGGATTTATTCCTCAGCAGCCATGATATTCCTGAGGTCTGTAGGATTATGGGATAATTCCTGCTGTGTCGCAGGAAAAGAGGGAACAAGGAGGGTCAGGCTGGGGCAGGGCTGTCCCTCTGCAGGTGAGGAAAGAAGCCAGGATTAAGTGTGAAGGAATTTGGGATTTAAACAGAGGTTCAGCTGTAAAATAAGTACAGTGAGCAGGTGAGCTGTTGTAGCTGATGCCTTTTTGGGCCTCCAGCTCTTAAAACCAGGAAAGTTTAGTGTGTGAATTTTACCTGCAAAATGCCAAGGAGGCATAAAAATGTTTATGAAGTTGGGAAGTATCAAATTGCCTTAGAAGCCTGTTCAACTTTTATTGTTTTCAGAAGAAAAAAGGTGTTTGGCAACAGCAGAGTTACTCTCCAAGATTTCCTGCTCTGATTCTCCATTAATATCATTATGTCTGGCTCTCAGGATATGGAGAGATGAATCTTGGAGATGGGAGGTGGAAATTGGAGAAAGCAGAGCTATAATTCACTCCTACCTTTATAAACCCAAATTTTCAAGGGATTATTTTTCACTTGGATTTTAAAACCTGCCATCTCAGTTGACAGCTTGGATACCGAGCTTCATCTTGATCAGTTTATTTCTAGGAGAGATGGGAAAATTACTTGGAGCCAGTAAGAGAGCATCCACAAAAATAATCCTACTTCAAAGTTTCAGATTCAGGTAGGAAGGACGAAAACTATTCCCCCCCCCGGCAATTTTAAACAAACCTTTGCTTTCAAACTGCTGATCTTTTTCATTTTGAAAAGCAGCAAATGAGCAGACACAGCAGAGAAACACTTAAAAATAATAATAAAAATTTTTCTAACTGTCACTTCATTTTAATGGATAATTAATGTTGTCATAATTCCAGGACTGCTTTTGCAGGTCCCAAGGGGAAGGATATTAAGTTGGAAAGTAATTCCAAGTGGAGTTATGTGGATAGCTAAACATACACAAATTATGTAAAGCAGTTCTACAGTTCTGACTCAGGTTCTCCACGTGCCTCTGGCATAAAGGTAGGAATTGGCTCATTGGTTTTGTCTCTGTAATACTGATCTATATGCACATATTTTAAAATTTACACTTTCATGAAGTGTAATTACAACATCCCCTCAACCAACCTTACCCCTCCTCCTTCCAACACCAAACACTGCCCCAAAACCACCCCCACAACTCCGGAATCTCCAGGAAAACTCAACCATTGCCGAGAGTCAGTGTCCTTGTTACTCTGAGTGTTCACAAGCTGTCCATGGAGTGCTGTTGATAAATTGAATTAGTTGGAGTAAGTTGAGTACATAACTGAGTTTTGAAATGAGTGTCTTGGATCTTCTGATCAAGGACTGGCACATAAAATCACGTGGCTTTCACAAGGATTTTTCCATTGACAGATGTTATGCTGGGGATGGGAAGCAGCTGGGAAAAGGAAAGAGACAATGAGGGTGTTCTGCTGGATGAATGGTGTTGCTTGGACTCAGTGTTCGGGTCATGTGACAAGTCTGGTGTTTGAAACAGGGTGTAACTGAGGCAGCGATGGCTGTGTGGGACAAGGTGGAAAATATTGTTAAAATTGTATTTGTATTTTCAGTGTTTTCTTGGGTTTGAGAACAGACATCATTGAATCGTAGAATCATGGGATGGTTTGGGTTGGGAGGTGTGTAACACCGTCCCTGCCCGGCTCTGCGGGGCCCCGCGTGCCCCCACAGCCGCACGGGTGGGTTCAGTGTTACAGTCGGTACCAAAGAGTCCAGAAGGGCGTTTGTGTGCGTTCTGCCAGGAGCATTTATTGCTGCTACACTGTCCAAGGGTGCAGAGGCAGATACCAACGTGATCCCAAAGCTCACAGTTTTATCCAGGGAAAAGGCGGGAGCAGGGAACGGGGAGCAATGGGGAGCTCTGGGGAGTGACGAGGGGTAGAGGCTGACAGCAGCCGGGGAATCCAAACTGGGGCAGACGAACAGAACAGAACAAGTATCCCAGGAGAAGCCTTTTTGGCCACCCTAACATGAAGTGGTTCCTGTGGTACTGGGGACTTTTCTTACTGAAATCTCTCTGTCCCTTGTAACTTAGATTCACTGGCCACCAGAGGGAAGGACCTTCAAGATTATCTCATTCCACAAGGGCAGGGAGACCTCCCACTGTCCCAGGCTGCTCCAAGCCCCAATGTCCAGCCTGGCCTTGGACATTCCAGGGATCCAGGGGCAGCCCCAGCTGCTCTGGGAATTCCATCCCAGCCCTTCCCCACCCTCCCAGCCAGCAATTCCCAATTCCCAATCTCCCATCCAGCCCTGCCCTCTGGCACTGGGAAGCCATTCCCTGGCTCCTGTCCCTCCATGCCTTGGCCCCAGTCCCTCTGCAGCTCTCCTGGAGCCCCTTTAGGCCCTGCAAGGGGCTCTCAGCTCTCCCTGGAGCCTTCTCCTCTCTAGATGAACATTCCCAGCTCTCCCAGCCTGGCTCCAGAGCAGAGGGGCTCCATCCCTGGGAGCAGCTCCGTGGATTCCTCTGGACTCTCTCCAGCAGCTCCACGTCCTCCTGATGTTGAGGGTCCCAGAGGTGGACACAGAACTCCAGGTGGGAGTTCAGCCAAAAGAAAGATCAGAATCCCCTGATCCCTTGCCCTCTTTGTCACTGCTATTGGACGTGTCCCAAACTCTCCTGTAGGAGTTGTCTGACAGTGTGGGATGGACCAAAGCTGAGGGAGGAGTTAATGTGGTGGGAAAAGGTCACTGGCAGCTCAGGGATCAGTGTTGGAATCACTTTACTGTTCTCAGTACCATGTGTAATGAATCAAGGACTAATTCATATGCATGTATGGCAAATGTTAAGGAGGAGCAGTCACCCTGAGGAAGAAGTGGATATGGAATAAAGCAGCAGAGTTCTCATTAAATTTAATAATGTGAAGTTCAAGCATAATTGCTCAAAAGTGTGATCCCTTCCCTCTCCTGCCTGCACTGGAGTCATGAGAACTCTTGGTCAGTTGTGATGAATTTGTCAGAGAGTTTTAATGGTGCTGGTTGTGGTGGGTAAAGCAGGGCCAATTTGGGTCCCTGTCGTCACATTTGACTGGTTTTGCACTAAGCCCTCATGAAATGATGATAAATCTGGGTTTGATGAGCAGAGTGATCTATTTTGAGTTTATATCCCTACGATTTTAAAGCTTCAGCATTTGGGGTTTGCCTTGCTGTATCTCTATGAGAATCTTTTAGGCTGGAAATTCCTTTAAGATTGAATCCAGCCATTAATCCAGCACTGCCAAGACACCACTAAACTGTGTCCCCAAGTGCCACATCTTCAAACTGTTTAAATCCCTTCAGGGATGGGGACACCGCCACTCCCTGGGCAGCTGTGCCAGGGCCGGACAACCCTTTCCATGAAGGACTTTTCCCAATATCCACCCTGCCCCTCCCCTGGCCCAGCCTGAGGCCGTTCCCTCTCTCCTGTCCCTGTTCCCTGGCAGCAGAGCCCGACCCCCCCGGCTGCCCCCTCCTGTCAGGGACTTGTGCAGAGCCACAAGGTCCCCCCGGAGCCTCCTTTGCTCCAGGCTGAGCAACAGGAGCACCAAAAGTTTGAAGGCAAAATGCCCTTTTGACACCATGGCTTTAAGGTGAAGAAAAACTATATTTTCTGTTAATATTTGAGTGATCTGAAATGTTTAAAAGTGGAATTTTAGAACAGAATGTGGTTGCTACTAATGTTAGGAACAGCTCCTGTCACCTGTGCTGTGCAAAGTCTTACGTGAGTGGAGAATAATGTTTTAATGAGTGAACAGTGGTAGAAACTTCAGTTTTGAAGAATTTTTTGTGTTGTCTGAGACTTGACCTTTCAGGTAATTTGTTTCCCCACCTCTGTCCTTAGTTATGTTTTTGTAAAATCAGATGAACTTGAGCTAGTTTTTGTGACTTTGCAGACAGGTGAAATGGAGTCAGAGAAATCTCCATTTCACACCTCTCAAAGCTCAGCTCAGCTTGGAGATGTTTTCCTGACTTTTCTCACATCCTTTCAAATCCGTCGTCAGCCCCGGTGATTTCCAGCGGCGGCTTTTCGTGGCACATCCCGCGTTGTGCTCATGAAATATTGAAACTCAGCACTCAGAAACATTATTCGGTCATTAATATTGCAACGTGGCCTAAACACATTGTTTGGAACATTTTGGGATCTTCTGCGAGTCTGTCAGGAGGAATTATGGCTTGTTGGGGTCCAGGGAAGCAGAAAACCTGTTGAATCTTCCTTATGTTCTGTCTTACCTCCAGTTGGAGTAAGTTTTTGGGTTCTGTATAGAATGATACCTCATTAAATTTTTCCCTAATTCATAGAAGACAGGATGATTTTCCTGATAGTGGACTTTGGAACAGGGAATATTTTGATTTTACCTTGGTTGGAAGTAAAGAAAAATGACATGGTTCATGCTTTAGGCTTGAGTGAGTTTATCTTGGAACGCCACAGATCCATCAGATTGTGTAGCTGGGAGACTGTAATAAAGATAAAACAACTGGCAAGTAATCATTGCCCCGAAAAAATAGCAAAAAGAAAATGCTTAGGCTTTGATAGTGTAATAAATTTCCAATATCTGGAAATAAGGGTTGGAAATGACAAATCACTATATTTCTCTAAGAGCATTGTTTGCCTGTTTTGGATTTCTACGGATTCTTGATTAATGTAGAATAAACCATGAAGTGGCCATCAAAGCACAAAACTAATATTTTTCAGCTTTTCTCAGTGTGTTGCTGTTGTCTCTGAATTATAAGGTGCTTTTTCCTTAATTAACATCTGCAGGTGTTTTTCAAGAACAACAGAAATGGATATTTTCAAGTAAACAAAAGGGAATTCTTGTGGGTTTAGAATTAAATTACTCATCTTGTTATTGTGGCTAACAGGGGTCGTGCTGGGCAGAAGGAGAGTCCTGGGCCATAAATCCACATGGCAAAATTAACAATTTGCTTTTCTTCAACTTAATTTAAAAATGCATGTGAAAAAGATGGAGACTTCTTGGAGTGCAGCGCAGTTTTATCAGTCTTTTTTTATCAGAGTGTATTTTTCTATTTCTTGTGATAGAGAAAACTTCTTGGCCCTCAGAGATGCTTTCTTGTTTGGGTCTTAAATTTCTATTTCTATGTTTCAAATTCTAATTTCTATTTGGAAAGTGGAGCCAGTCTATATTTGGCTTCTCTTGTTGGACTTGATACCAGGGTTGTCAGTTATGAATTGTAAGTCATTGCTTAATTGAGAAATTCTTTTTCCTGTTGCTTTGCTTTGTGTTATTATGCTGCTGTTATTATTTGATTTTTAAGAGATGTGGGTTAAGCATTTCAGGCTGTCTTGGATAATGTTCAGAAATATTTGATGTAGTCACGGGTAGATTCTCTTTTGCTTAATGTTGCATGTAGGACATTCATATTTACTTCAAAAGCTGGTTAATAACAAATGCCACTAGAATCCCACATTCCCTGCTTTTATGGAAGGAAAAGATAGGAATAAAAAGGTGGAATGTAGAGGCAGAAATGTTACTCTGGTGAAGTATTTTGTCTTTAGTCTGAAGCTCTGCTTGAGAGGTGGTTGGAATGGGTGGTTTGATCACACGTATCACTCTGTACCTCCTGCCCACATCTCAAAAAATCTAAATTAACAAAAGTAGGCCTATATTTATATATTTATGTAATTACAGATTTATATAGTTACATATTTATATATATCTGGGAGTATCTTCCAGAATTCTTTTTGCTGTGTGATTGCTCCTTGAGATGACACGGTGGCTTTTGTGTTCAGCGTGAGCCTCATCTGATTTAGAGCTGAAATGTACTGCAAATGTTGTTTTGATTAAAGCGACTTCAGGACTAAAACAGTCAAAAATTTGTCTTACAGTGGAGCCTAAATATGATAATGTGATAACGAAAATGCCCACATTCTTGTTATGCCCCTCTGACAGGAATAAATCTTCTGAGATCCCTAAATCCTTGGTGGTTGGTTTATCAGGATTTACCCAGCCTCTTACAAAAAAATACAGATACATAAATTTTCTTCACAGCATTAAGTTAAAAGTGTTGAAGTTCTCTGTGACAGTGCTAGGGAAAGGCAGGAATTGTTGCTTTTTTTGTGTTGGTTGTGTGCTATAAACCAGTTGAGAAATGAAATATTGTGAAGTGTTAACGCAGACTTTAACTGGAGCTGCTTCTTAATGCTTTATGTGTGTTTTCCGATAGCACCATGAGAAGTGATTGCCTTGCATGCCACACTTCATTAAATCAGCCACTCTACACTTCATAAAGCAGTATTTCATAATTATTTAGAAGGATTTTATTCAAAAAGATATCAATTGTGTGGGAAAATGTATAGCCAGCAGCGTTTTCTGCTGTTTCAGCACCTTTTTTAACATCCTTTTTTGTATAAATGATCAGTGGAACACTCTCTGTTGTCTGGAGTTCTGTGCTCAAACATGAGAACAGTTATCTTGAGCCTTTATATCTGCTGTAATTAAAAATGTCACTTGAAGAATTCCTGTGGAATTCCTGGAGTAGTGACAAATTGTGCTGTTTAACTCCTCACAAATTGCAGAGGTGCCTCTCTCTATTTTATTTTTAATTTTTTTTTTTTTTTTTGGCCTAGATAATATCATTCATTACTGTAGATCCAGCTGATGTTTGCCTTTATTCAGTACATGCTGAATGCCAGAAAAATGAATTTGTAATGCCAAGGAAAAAAACCTACTGGAGGTTGATGCAGGCGAGTGTTTGCGATCAGCGGGATCTGCCGAGTGTTTGTTTCATTAAGCTCCTACAAGCCACCCAATTACGAACTCAAATAAATGAAAATTACTTCAAAATCCCGCTTATTTTGTTAAAAACTCTGCTGAATTTCAATCAGTTGAGATGACTGTTTAGGAATTTTGTTTGGTGAGTAAAAGTTGCCTTAAATGAAAGTTTGGTGGGTGCTTTAGGAATGTAACTCGTTGTGTTGTGTGATCGTGGTCACACAAGTGAGGGTGAGAGTTGTGAAAAAAGACTTGAAGGTGCTGCCAGGAGCAAGACAGTCTTGGGCATAAAAAAGTTCCTTTTTGGCCTAAATTGTATAAAATTTGATAATGAAATAGTTTAGTTTTCTTTTATAATAGACTGCAAGGGAAGGGAAGGGAGGAAAAGCCCAAACAGTAAAATGGGTGATGTAGAGTTTTCTTTGACTGAGGTGCCCTGCGTGTCCTGAGCTAGATTTAAATGAGAGATTAGGAAGAAGAAGGTGTAAAGACCTAATTTGATGTGAAGAAGAATTAATAAAAAGAAGAATTAAATGTAGACATCTGAGTGTTGTGGGGTTGTTTTGTTTTGGGGTTTTTTGGTGTTTTTTGTTTGTTT
This sequence comes from Corvus kubaryi, assembly GCF_017639235.1. Lineage (NCBI taxonomy): Eukaryota > Metazoa > Chordata > Aves > Passeriformes > Corvidae > Corvus > Corvus kubaryi. Next base: position 100,086 of record NW_024581995.1, read on the forward strand.
GTGAGGTTTGGTTTTGTTTTTTTTTTTAATTTTTCAGGGTTTATAATGTGGAAACTTTTAGCTGGATTTTTCAGCTGTTCTTTATGTAAAGTATATTTCATATCCTTTAATTGCTCAGCTATGTACAGCAGCATAATAAGAGACATTTTTAAGGGAAAACCACTTGCAGGAGGTCAAATCCAAGAAGGATGAGGAAGGATCTTCCCTCAGTCTCAAGAAGCATTAAATGCTCTCTCTGTTGCTCACCAGAAAAAGCTGCTGAGACTTCTATTTTGACACTTCTTTCCTTTTTAGACAAAACATGATTTCTCCAATCCAAAAGACAACCAGCATGTTTTGACTGTGCCATTGATTGTATGAAGGATTTGTTATATCAATCCTGCTGGAATAATTTGGGGGACCTTGGGAAATCACTTAATGGAATTTGGTCCATGTCTGCATAATCTGACTCTTTTTTTTTTTTTTGCTGGAGTAATTGAAGATGCGGCTTAATAAACTTTTATAAAGATTCCCAGTTGGTTGCTGCGTTTCAGAGGGTTGGAGCTGAGCACAGAAGTAATACATCTTGTAATTGTCTTTTTTCCTCCCTACCTCACTTAAATGTGTTCCCTGGGGAAGAATCTAATGTACTCTAATGCTGGTACCTTTTACAAAGTGACCCGACTCATTAGGATTTGTTCTCCAGAGCTCCCTTGACAACAGATAAATGCACTGAGAATATTGAAGCTTCCTCTCCATCACTCTCTCTCTCTCTCAAAAAAAAATCCATTTGAAACCCAGTGTTTCATAGCTCCATTACTGCTCTGAGTTCCGTGCTCGGTATCACAACACAAGTTTTATGCACTGAGCGATTTCGGAACGTTTCCATGAAAATGAGACACGGTGTGCTTGTCTCAAGTACTCCACTGAAGGTTTCAAATCTATTTATGGCTTGTGACATATAAATATTGAGGATTTTCTGGGCCTGAAGCTGCCTTTATCAACTCTGTTGCAACAAGTTCAATAACTATTTTCTCTCCTACTCTCAAATTGCTGGGAGAAAGGTTGATTATGGTTCTTCGATCTCTTTGGAGCTTGGGAAATAGATGAAGTCCTTGAGTTTATGGTGTGTTTAGAGGGAGGAAGGCACTTTCTCAGTGCAGGAAAGCTTTTAGGTAGAAATTGAGTACCTGCTGGCTGGTGGGAAAAGGATTTGCCTGGAAAAAATGGTTCCATAAAATCAGAGAAAAACCCAGCCAACCAAGAGAGTTCTCTAAATGTTAGTTAGAAATATATGTTCTTGCATCAGTTGTAATTTATATGATTTAATGAATAGTGATAGCAAGACTTGTAACTTTTGTGTATTCAGATTTTGATACTTCAATATGAAATAAACTTCTGGATTCTTTTAGTGAATATTTGTATTTCTGTGTCTTAAAAAGCCAAGAGTAAACTATTTCTGCGACCGCTTTTAAAGTGACTGCTCTACTTTGAAACTACATCCAGAAAGTAAATTCCTAAATTTATCTAAATCTCTGTATCTGATCTCCCTGCATCTCGTGTAGGTTGAAACAAGAACAAATGTACGTTCGGGATGAGTTTGGCAAACTCCTGGAACGGGAGAGGATCTCCTCAAATGAGCACCTGACTCGAGCCATCCTCAGGGAGAGAGCGGCCACGGAGGAGGAGCGGCAGAAGGCTCAGCGCTTTGTAAGTCCTCAGACTTTTACAGAAATCTCCGATTTTCCAAGCAACTCTCTCCTCAAGCCTGTTGGTAGAAGAGGAAAGCAGATATCTTCTCATTAATTCTTTATTTTTTCATTACTAGGTAGCAGCGTGTCATTTTATTTTGGTCAAATCTCCCTGTTTTAAAGGGTTTTGCTGATCGTTTCCAACTTTGGAACCAGCTCAGTGGAAAATTCTGTTCAGAAGAATCATCTCTCATTAGAGCTGATGTATCAAACCTTCCTGACAAGGAAATTGGAACATATGGTTGGCTGTTTTCCTCAGAAAACTGACATTATACATTTCAGTCCATTTCAAAAATCTGACAGATTTATAACTTCTTCTATAGAGTGTTTGCTTGCTGTAGTGAGCCTCTATTGACTCTTCTTTCTAACAATAATCATTATTCTCTGAGGTGGGAATATGCCTTAAAAATCTAAATATACTTGAGTGTAAATACTGAAGAAATTGGTATTTACAAGGAAAAGACGTTTTAAATACTTTATGTGAGCATTGCTATGAAAATTAATGGGAATTACTTATGTCAGCAGCAAGATAAATATTTGTTGGGCCCTCTTAAATCTGGAATAAAATCCAAGGTTTTTTAAGTTTATGGGTTGGTGATTTAGTAATCAATCACTTCAATAGGCAAATCTTCATCTGTGCTGAGGGAGTTAAAATCTGATGTTCATGTTATTTTTCCAAATCCCAATTTAAACCCAAACCAATTCCACCTCAGTCTTGGTATCTTTTCCAGCCATTTCTCAATGCTTTTCCACCTCTGTGGTAACGTTATTGTTCAAGAATAATTTCAGTGTTGTAAACAAATGCTTAATATTTTGTCATTGTAAAACATGGGAACAAAGGAGAATGGAAAGGAATTATGACCAAGGTACAGCCTCAGTTATATGCCTTAAATCCTTGGATTCTTAATATTGTGTGGGAGAGATAAGGGTTTTGTGGCCTGGAGCTAATGAGGAGCTGAAGATTTATAATGGGGACTATTATTTGCATAATTACTGGGGGTTTGCATCTTTTTCTCCCTGCTGTGGTGAGCTCTGTGATTTTGGGAAGCACAAGATGAGTTCCTCCTGAGCCAAATGCAAGAGAAATTCCTTATTATGGCTATGAAACTGCTTTATTTAGTTATTTTTCTGGTTAATTTTCACTTGCTCTAGAATATCAAAGTTAGCAGTTGTCATCTTAGTTTTGATCAATTTTCCTGTTTCCATCTGTGAAATTTGAAAATACCTGGTGGTTCTTGGGTGCAAATTTATCACCACTGCAGATTTGCCATTGCCACTGTAGCTTTTCATTCTTTGAAGTGCCTACTGTAAGATATCAAAATAGCAAGAAGCTTTTGTTTGTTTCCTTAAATATGAAAATATTGAGTAATTCTCACCTTCCTTGCAAATCCTATGAGTCACCTCCCTTATTTTCCTGTAATTGGTCAGATTTTATTTCTTTGGCTTCATTGCCTACCCTACCTGTGCATTTATTTCCTGTATCCAAGCTGAATTTAAAATCTGTACCACAGGGAAATGTATCTCTGTGTATCCTTTGTCAGGTACTGTGAGTAATTCTGTGTTCTGGTAAACTGCTACATCAGGTTTGTATTTTGTGTAGCCCAGATTTGATTTGTCAGACTCTCTTTGGAGAACAACAAAAGTGTTCCTGAAGTGTCAGTAGCAAAATAAATTCCTTTGCTGCTGCTAAATTGTTTAAATAGTGCAAAGGAAAAGAAATTGTGGTGAGAAAGGAAGAATTTTAGTTTTCCTTCGTAAAGGGTGCTAATTCAGGTTTTAATAAATAGACATAAAATGAAGTCATATTTTCCGTTCTTAAACAACTTTTAAGACTGTAGTGGTTATAATCTCAGAAAGAAGAAATTTGTAGTGTTAACATCCCAAAAGTTAGAATTAGCTCTTTATACAAATGAGAAGAAAAAAGGATGAAATGATGCGTTAATACCTGAGCTACTTTTGTGCTGTGACGTGTCCCAGGAAGTGCCCTCACTTCAGGGGGACGGGCGAGTGGCTGGTGGCATGTCAGCTCCTGCAAAAACGTATTTTGGGGCGATCCAAGGTTTGCAAAGCAGTGATTCTGACATTTGTACCAGCAAAATTCAGAATTACTGTTACGAGCTGAATTTCCAGACCCCAATCCAAACCCTGGAAATCCCTTGTGGAGTCAGTGGGAGGACTGAATCAACTGTTGGTGCTTAACTCAGCAGAAATGAAGGCAGCTGCTGTCAATTCCTGTAGCAATCCTTTAAATGCCACTGCCTGGGAGTGTTTTGGACGCAGCCTGGCTTTCCTTATCCCACAGCTTTGGGGTTGTGTCTTGGAAAAGTGATGCCAGGGAGACTCTGGGTGCTGGGAGAGCTAGGGGAGGTCTTGGATCTCCTCTGGCTTCTCCCCATTTCTGCCTGTGGGATGTTTGATCCTGAAATGAGCAGACCTGGGAAGAATGAGGGTGGGGAGGCCCTGGCAGTTTTCCCAGAGAAACTCTGGATGCCCCATCCCTGAAGTGTCCAAGGCCAGGCTGGATGGGGCTTAGAGCACCATTGGATAGTGGAAGGTGTCCCTGTCCATGGAATGAGATGATTTTTCAGATCCCTTCCAACCCAAACCATTCTATAATCCTGGGTTTTGCCCCCTCTGCTTTCCCCCCTGTCTGCAGGGCTGTTTCCTGGCATGTTTTCAGGGCTCCCAGTACATCAGGGCTGGGTGCAAGGGGTGCTTTGGTGATGAAGAATTTCTTTCTTTTCTTCTCTGCAGTTCTCCTTTTCTGTCGTGTCAGTGCAGATCTGCTTTACAAACCCATCCCGGAGCCTTTTCTAAATGCAGCCAATCTGCTTTGTAACAACTCCAAAAGCAGCTCCACTGGGGAAATGGCAGTGTGTGTGTGGAGGGCAATTGTCAGGGGGGAAAAAATGAGAACTGCTTGAACTGGCCCTGCCACCAAACAAGGTGGTTTTGTATCTTTAGCTTTCCTTGCTCCGGAGATGTGACATTTGCAAAGATGTCAGTGTGATTTCACCAAAGTGCATCCAGTGCTTGAAGTCATCCTCAAGAACTGCAGCTGGTCAAAAATAATTATTTGTTTTCCCACACACTCTTAGCATGGATACGATGGTTTTTTTCTGCCCATCCCTCTTGAAAGAGGGCTTCAGAATAAATCAAATCTTTGATTTCAGCCCAGCCATAAAGAATTTTGGTGCTGGTGTGGTTCTCTGCAGCAAAGGGTGAAGTTGCAGGTCCTTACGATGGCTCCAACAGTACTTTTATTGTATTTTATCACATAGAGCTGTTCTTTGCCACATTAATTATTGGAGATTTTTGCTGCAAATCTAAAAATTGGGCCTAGTTGAGTTGGGCACGGTCTTGTAAAGCGGCTTTCAATGTGGTGGCTTTGCCATAAATAGTTTATTGATGTTCCATCACTTGAGTCACTATGAAAGTCAGGGTAAGATGAGGAGAATATGGAGTAAAAAATCAATAGTTATCCAAAGTGCAGGGGACCTGTTGTATTTCCATCTCCTGATAATGACCTGGAGTTTGCTGTGAACACATTTGCTCCTCTGTCTGGACTGAAACGAGTTGTCATTAGGAGCGTGCATGTTAGAAAATGGTTTTATTGAGCTGCCAATGACATTAAAGTCTCATTTCCCTTTGAAGAGGCACAGAAATATTGTTCTGTTCATGTGCTGTAACCAGAACATTAAAATTTGATTATTGCTATCATTAGAAGTCTGTATCCATACTAATGCAATTATATCTATTTCCCTGTGTGTTGTTCCAGGCTTTCATTGAAGCACCTGTTTGAGGGGGAATCTGTTGGTGCTGAGGAATCTCGTTGTTTTGTAAATAATTTTCTGCACAAGAAGTTCTATCAAAAAATGCCTTGCTCAAAAAAAAAAAAAATCGATTGGTAGAAGTATCCTTGTATTAAAAAGCACTTTTTTTGCACTTTAGGTCACTGTGATAATCAGATTATTGCAGATTTTTTCCTTAGCAAAATCCTGTTTGAGATGTGAAGTTCTTTTACTTCTCTGAGCCCTGAAATCAATAGACAAAATACATTCCTGGCCCTATCAGAGCTGAAGTGTGTTGAGTTATGTGAGGAGGAAATTTGACCTGTTGTCATAATTGAATACAGGTTGATAAAATGGAGTCTTTTGCTCCTCTGTGCCTGAACTGGTTTGGTGTTTTCCCCATCATCCTGGGGTGACTGGTCCCAGTCAGTGCTGGGCAATGACCTCCTCTTTGGGGCTGCCTTTATTTCTCCTGTCCTCAATTCATTAATGTTGTCAAGAGGACATTCCCTATTTTCCATAAACAGATTAAATCCTGACCCTTCCTGCTCTTCCCAACCAGACCTGGACAAACCATATTTTCAGGATGACTTCACTAGGAAATACCGGGGGGAAGAATCACTAAATGAGTTAAGGCATTAATTCTCAGGAGAAAAGTCTGTTTACAAACCTGCGGTATTTATTACATACCTCATTTAGCTCATTCATCATTTTAATAGAAAAATGAATCTTTTTAGATGATTCTGAAATAATTTGAGGTAAACTACACAGCCTGAGGCTAAACAGGATTGCTTGGTGCAGGGAGGGCTTTTAGAGAAGTACCAGCACGAGCAGAGACTGTAATTCACAATTTATGGCAGTAAAAATACTAAAGGCTCATTTAGACCATGAGATTTAAGGTTTGGGAAGCACATGGCACAAAATTAAATCTACTGACAGTTGTTTTGTCTCTTGTTCCTCAGTTTTATGATTTACAAAGCAGAAATGTTTCATGAAACCTCGTTGAAAGTGGAGATTTGGGGAGTTTCACTCATAAAATCTTATTTAGGCCTATGTATATGGTTATTTTTGTGATGTTTTTGTGGCTTAGAAGTAGCAGTTCTGTTGCAGCAAAAACTCTTTTTGCTATGGGCAAGAGGAACCTGGATTTGGTCGTTCCTGTCATAGAAGACAGGAGGAAGAAGGTATTTTGGGATACTGAGGATGGGATCTATCTTTTTCTGTGTGTTTGGTTTTGGGTAAAGAGGTCTGGTTGTTTTTTAGAGAAGGAAGTGGGATACAATCAGCAAGACATTGATACTTGGAATATACACAACTCCCCTGCACTGACTGAGCTCAATTTTCCTTGGAATAAACAGAATATTGCTCCTTTGGTTTATGTCTCTCCTGGCACACATTCCTTCTTTCTCTCCCTCTTTTTTTTTGGCATTTCTACTGCAGCACTGAAGGGTTTGGGATAGAAATTAAGGTGTTTGGGGTAGGTCTTTTATGGGATCTTAAACAAATGATGTGAAACTACCACGTGAGCAAGAAGCTCTTGCTGAGCAAATAAAGTTGGGTTTGTTTTTTTTTCCCCCCAGTAAGAAAAGGGGCTGCCTATCACATATGTGAAATCATAAGTGATTTTCTTACCTGGCCTTGAAGAAGTGAAACCCATTTGATGTCTAAAATTAATAAGTGAACAGTTTCCCCCCTACCTTGATAGAGGTAAACAGTAGAAAGAATTTAAAATGGCTTGTGGGTGGTGGTACCCTCGGTGCTGGGGTTGGAATCCCAGTGTGATTTGTCACATAAAATGGTAAATAAATGTTTTATTTCCTCTCTGAAATTGCCATGAAGGGCCTGGGAACCAGAAGTTGCCTTTACCCGGGTCTCTCTTCTGTCTGCCTTTGCAACGTCCATGCTGACATTCAGAATATTTGTTTCACTGGAACAATAGAAATAATTTTCTCCTTCCTTCAGCTTTTCACTTGGCAACATGTTAGAGATGTATTTTTTTTTATAATTCTTGTATGTAACAGTTAATGGCTTTTTTTTTTCCTCCGTGTCAAAGTTTGACAGACAGGAAAAACACGGTAAAATGAGAATTTTGAAGGCAAGCAAAGTACAGAGAAGGAGCATTTATTCTCTTTAAGATTTCTTTTTGAATGGTGAATGTGTTTTGATAGTCGAGCAGCATTTAAAGCGTGTTATTTTTTAATTCTTATATAGCAAACCCCAAGATATTTGACTGAAGCAAAATTAATCACTGTGTTATTTCGGCATTCAGATGAAGATCTAGTGCTTTACAAAGCCTGCTGCTCCATCAATTTGTTCTTTGGGTTGAATTCAAATTGAGTTCATTTTTATAGATTCACTGCATAATACTCTGCTCTCTCCTCCCTCATTCATTAACCAATTTGTTCGTGCTACTCCCTTTTTATTGAATGGTAACAAAATTGCCGTGCTATCTCCCCACATGAATATCATCATTCCTTGTCATGCATGGGCAAAAAGTAAGGATAATAATCCCTTTTTCCACACACCTTCCCTCTTTCAGGGAGCAGTCTTGTTTCTGCCCTGGAGGTAGCACGGAAAGCATGTTTTAAATACCGTTCTTGGAGCGCGATGCCGGCATATAAATATTCCAGCACAGGCTCCTTTTGATTACTTGTGGGCCTTCGGAGCATGTACACCCTGCCAGCTGTGTGACACAACAAAAACCAAATCAAAGCCTTGTCAAGGCTTGTCCTTGTACGTGACACGCTACAAATACATGCAAGGGATTAAAACGTGTTCATTTGACATGAGGCTCGAAGCACGACGCAGGCAAGGCTCCTCCACTCAACAAAACAATCGCCTGGGTCTCTCTTAGGCTGGCTTTTATTCAATATTTCTTTGCTCTGAGATTAAGCTGATTTTGGGTAGGGATCTATTCACTTGTGGCTCCTTTCGAGTGCTCTGGTTATGCTCATTTTGGGTTGAATTACCAGATTTACGTGTTTTGGTGGACAGAGGGGATGGAAATCGGCAGTTTGTTTTACTGCTGTTTGCAGAAGTGGCTGAGGTCGCTTGGTTTGCTCAGCTTGGAGAAGAGCCTCAGAGAAGTCATTTTTAAATGTAATTTTGAGTTTTTAATGTAATTTTAAGGGTTTTTAAAATATGTTTTTAGTATCTTTTCATATCAGTGGCTGTCTGGAATATGTTGATGTACTCAAGTGCTGTAGCAATAGGTGCCATTACATCTAAAGCAGGTGTACTCCAGTCAATTGAAAAGGATATTTCAGGGAGAGGATGAGGAAAAAAGTGGAATGTCATGGTGAAGTGTGTAGGTTTGGGGGGGTTTTATATAAATGTAAAGAAATTTTTCAGTCCTATCAAGTGTTTTTCATATGATTTGTTCTGTGGTAGCTGTACCACAATGTGCCTGTACAAAAAACTACCCTGCCTCCATTTTTTAAAGAAAGGAAGAGTTTAATGTGAGGGTTAATAAACTGGGGATGTTAGAACACCTTCTTAGTTGAGTAAGAAGAGTTATTCTCCTGATAGCCCAGTCTTCTGAAGGCTGAGGGTCTTTATTTGCACAGCGAGTCACCTCAGCCCTGCAAAGTGCAGGGGGCTTTGGAGCTGGCAATTCAACCTCCTGCCAGGACCTGATGCTGACAGTGTTTGTGTGTACAGCTGGGTGTTTGGGGAATCTGAATGGAGAACAAAAATAAACTTTGCTTTGTGTAAATAATATAAAGATTTAAGGACAAGGAGGCACCTTCCATTTTGCACAATACCTGATTTCAACAAGTAGCCAACGAAACTTTTAATTTTGAAAGCAGAACTTTCACACAGGTGAAGTTTGTCACCATAAATTTGGGGGAGCTGAGGCAAAAGAGAGTGATAATATTTCTTGTCTTGTTACTTTTAGTAACTTAGTTGAGTTTGGAAAATCCACCCCTCTGATAACAGTAAGATACTGCAGTGTCTTTTTTTAGAGATATTTGAATTCAAATCATGCTTATAAATAAATAAATAAACTTCATTACTTCTCATTTTCCTAATTATCATGCAGATGAACAGTGGGAATCATGACATTAAGATAAGTAAGTGGTTTATGATTTTGCTTCAGAGGAAGAAAGTCTTGCTGTTCCCCCTTTTCCCCCCTTGGGCCATGCAGGAGTAATAAATGAGCAAATCCAGAGTAGTTTCTGATGGATGGTTAATGGGGCTGTGCTGGAGCCAAGGGCTTGTTTCTGCAGCAGCTGTCACAATTCCGAGTCATTAACACACCTTGAACACTTGCATTCCAAAATCAGGGTATTTAAAATCCATAAAGGCAAAAAGCCATGACTTTGAGAAAGGAGTCTGAGGTGCAGGTGAGTGTTTTGGGCTGAGCGAAGTGTTGGAGTATGTAGCATGAAGAGTGTGAGTGTGAATTAAAATAATTAAAGTAATTTGGAGGTTACAGGTTGACTTTCAAACTTTATTTATGTCTTTAGGCCTGTGAAGAACCCAGTGAGGGACTTCTGCACCCTTTTTCTGGGTGGTTTCTGCCTTCAGAGCCAGAAAGCTGCTTGGAAATCTTCTGGGAGGGAAGAGAGTTACTGTGTGCAGCAATAACCAGTCATTTTCAGTGTGTAAAACAACTGAAATATTCCAATATCTCAAATATTCAAGTCGTGCCAGCAGACTCACAGCAATGGCTTCATGTACTTAATATTTTGGTGTGAGGAAACACTTCTATGGGATAACTGTCAGGTTTCCTTGTAGTGCTCTGGAAGGAAGGATAATTAGTGGGGGTTATTTCTGCCTTCATAAAGGGACATCTCAGAAGTGCTCAGATAAAGAGGTCAGCTGGATCTTTGTTTTACATCGTAGTAACTCATGGAATATTTTAATTTTCCTGCTCACTTTCATCAGCCTGTTTGAAGCATGAGAAAAAAACCCCAAACCCTTGTAGTTGTTCCTTTTCAAAGCAATGATGTAGGAAGAAGATACTGAACTTGAGCAAATCATTCTTTGAACCCACTACCTGCGAGTGAGGGAATGCACAGCACAAAAATAGCAACCTTTGATAGGTCTGAAAAGCTAATTTTAAATTTTTCTATGAACAGACTTGACCTTGAGGAAAATAAAGGGATATTCACCCTCAGCACATCTGCAGGTGACACCAGGCTGAGGGTGCAGGGACATTCCTGCAGGATGGGGCCATCCAGAGGGGACTGGACAAGGTCCAGAAGTGGAATCTCCTGAGGTTCATCAAGGCCAAGGTCCAGCGAGTTGATCAGAGGGATGGAGCAGCTCTTCCATGAGGAAAGGCTGGGAGAATTGGGATTATTCAGACTGGAGAAGAGAAGCTTTGGGGTCACCTAATTGTGGCCTTCCAGGTCCTGAAAGGGGCCGACAAGAAAGATGGAGAGGGTCTTTGGAAAAGAGCCTGGAGTGACAGGACGAGAGGGGATGGCTTCCCACTGACAGAGAATGGGTTTAGATGAGGTATTAGGAAAATATTTTTCCCTGTGAGGGTGGTGAGTTGGATGTGGAATATCATGGAAAAAGCTGTGTGTAATTATCTGTTCAGAGTGCTGACAGTCTGGTGCCTGAGGATGGGTAAAGGTGATAAAAAAGTGAGATTTAAAGATTACATAAACACAGAGTTCAGAACTGAAGTTCACCAGCAAAGAAATACCAGATAAAATGACTCCTGAAACCGTGATTTTGTCATGTTTTGTTGTTTTGGTGTCGCTTGCTTCACTGATTTTTATCTGTTTTAAAATCAGATTTTCCTTCTCTTCATCTTTCCAAAGTCCAGATAAGTTCATATCATGTTTTAGATATTGGGGAGAGTGATATAACTCTCTTCCATGTGAACTGCTAGGCAAACCCCAGACATTCTCTTTAAGCTTTCCAAGTTGTCCTGAGAACAAAAAGTAGTTTTGACAGTTGGGAATTGTGAATCAGTCCTGGTTTTGTGTGGGATCATATCTGAGTTTTAATTCTTCTTTTTAAATGTGGCTACTTCTTTCACAGATTCTGATCTTAAATTGTTTTTTTGGGGCATGTTTCTGTCTAAACTTTTCCCAATACCTCCCCTTTTTTCTTGAATCTGCTGCATTCCATCTCTGCCAGCTCCTGGAGGTGCCCTCCTGCCCTTGGTCATCCCAGTTCTTCATTTTTGCTTTCTTTTTCTCCAACTCTCTCCCTTTTTTTCCTCTCCTTATGGAAGAACCACAACATCCTTCTGTCCATATTTTCAGGACAAACTTCTGCCTCTTCTCTCTGATGCCTGGGAGTTCTTTGTCCTCTTGGCCTCTATTGCCTGATGCTGCAGTGTTCCAGAGCTGGAAGGAATAATTGCAGGCAGAATTCCCTATAATCCCTGCATTCCTGGGAGGACTTTGTGTGTTCTACAGAACTCTGGAGGTCTCTGGGCTCCCTTATTTTATTTTATTTTATTTTATTTTATTTTATTTTATTTTATTTTTCCCCAGGATCTTATGGAAATGGTGAAGTTCAATTTGACTTTATTGGTGGTAAAAGGAGGAAGTGCCCCAAAACTGTTATGGTGGGCACCTCTCTCCTGGTAGTAACCAGATTCCTTGGAAACTACATGAATGCTGAAAGTTCTCAGCAGAAGAAATTGAAATTCTATTTATTATAGTGAAAGGTTTTCTCTCCTTTTGACATTGATGAAATGAATTTGGCTTAGGCCCTCAGAAAAGGTGGAGATGAAGTGTGGAGCATCTTTAACTCTCTCTCCTGCTTCTGGAACTGCAGCTCGAGGGTCTGTGGAGTGGAAAATGAATGGAAAGTAATTGTATTTTATGGAGAGGATGACACAAGGTTTTTGTACCAGTGGAACAGTAAGGAGACAACTATTTTCCCAGTAGTTTTCAGTGCAAGCCTGATCATAAATTGGAAGGAAGAGAGGGGCTTTTAAAATCAGTTTTACTGTTCATGTTTGGTTCCAAGGGTGTGACGTTAATTACGCAAAGGAGGAACAGAACTGATCAGGGGAATCTCCAGTTCATGCTGCCTTAAAAGTTGAGTATTTAGATTTTTTCTCTGTAGTGGCCTGGCTGTAAAGCTTTAATCCAAAGTATCCCTGCACAGTCATTGGCAAACAGAGGAGCGTTTTCCCTGCCTACATTTCAGATGGTTACAGGTGTAGTCAGCTGTGCCAGAACTTTACACCTGCAGATCTCTTTAATATTAAAGAAAAACTGGTGCTTTCAGAATGCAATCAGAGCTGTTCCAGATGTGAATTTTATGATGAAATGGATTTTCCTGAAGAAGTGTCCGTGTCTCTGTAAATGCCTGTCTGGCTTGAAGGGTTCTGGTTGCCTTCTTGTGTAGACAACTTACAGCTGAGGTGATTTTCACTCAAAAGATAAAAATATTATCATGGCCCCACATCCATGGCACACAAAAGCTGCGGATTATAAATCAGAAACATCCTGTGTGACAGGACAAGGAGCAGTGGTTTGAAACTGAAAGAGAATGGATTGAGATTGGATAGAAGGAAGAAATTTTATGTGATGAGAGTGGAGAGGCCCTGGCACAGGGTGCCCAGAGAAGCTGTGGCTGCCCCTGGATCCCTGGAAGTGTCAAGGCCAGGCTGGACAGGGCTTGGAGCAGCCTGGACAGTGGAAGGTGTCCCTGCCAAAAGTCCCTTCAACCCAAACCATTCGAGGATTCTCTGTCAGAATGTATTTATTCTCTGTAATCATTTGTGAAGAATTGGTGGGAGTCAGGGGTTTTACACTGGGCTCTCTTTTTCCTTTGGGATGTGTTGTACACTCCATAGTTCTGTAATTTTTAGCTCATTGGCCTTAAAATCGCTTTGGTCCTGTGAGTAATCACAAATTTCTACTCATTTCTACATTCCTTGGGATTGGAGCATGTCCTGCTGGATTAATTATGGATGTGGCTACAGGGAATGGATCTTAGAGCCCCTTCCCACAGAGGGGTTTTGGTGTTGTGGTGCAGGTTCTCATGCAAGGGCTTCCCTAAATCTCTGGGCGAGCTGCCTGTGCGTTCCTGGAATTTCATGCTGTGCTCTTGGCAGGATGCTGTGATAGCACTTTAAGAGAGTAATAAATAGGTTGTGTAAGTCGTTCCTTTAAGTTAGAGTTTCTATAGAACAATTTTACAAATTGTTGCATGTCACAGCTGTAAATGGGTCGAGCACATCGCCGAGTGTGGAGCTGACAACAAAAAAAATCAGGGCTTGTACTACTCAGGAGAAGAAAAAAAGCTATTTTATACTCCATTAAACTGTTACACATCATAAATAATTTATGATCAGCTTGCTCTGTTCTGTAGCAAAGATGATAAACTCGACATTTTCGGAGCATTTTAATGAATATAATCATTTTCATGACTTTCCCTGTAACAGAAACCTCGTTCCTGCAGTATTCCCCTGGTCATTATATGGATGGAACTGGGTTAAATGATAAGAGTACATTTAAAAGTGAGTCCTTGAGTCTTACTCTGAGTTCCACAAGTGTCTAGGAATGGATTTAAAATGTATTATAAAATGGTTTGGGTTGGAAGGGACCTTAAAGATGATTTAATTCCAGCCCCACTGTTTTAGGCAGGGATGTCACCCACTTGAGCAGGGTATATGTAATAATTTTTCTCATTTTAATTAATATTCTGATTTTATATTGGTTATTTCTTTTATTGCCAGAAGTGTCTAAACACCTCACGTAATGTTACGAGGATGTCTCTGTTCCCAGACCAGAATATTGATGATTTTTGTACTTTACACTGAACTTTTAGGTAATTCATACACTTTCTCAAACATACAGGAAGGAAGGTTTTTAGACTGTTTTATGTTCTTAAGTACACCCTTTACTTCGCCAGTGAAAACTTCTTTTTTATTAGTTACAAACACTCAAAATAAAACATGCCTGGAAATAAAAAAATTCTAAACAACAAAACTGAAGTCTTGTGGACAACAGCATTTTTTAAAATGTGGAATTTTAAAAGCTGACTGAAATTTTCAAAATTGTAGATAAATGTGTGAGTGGAGAACTGGTTCTATTTATTTTATACAGTGCTTTGGTGCGTTAGTGCTGTGTTTTCCTGAGGTGTGGTGCCTGTTCTGAAAACCTAAAGGGGCTGAAATGGGGCTTCACTTTGAGCTGTCTGATTTCCTTTTGCTAATGGAAGTATAAAATGTGATATTCCTAAAAAGGAACTCTTAAATCAGATGAGTGATGCAGTGGAAGTGTCCAGGACTGTTTTTATATTTAAGTTGCGGTAGCAGTGCTGGGTTTAAGGATTAATACAGAGTGCCATTAATAGAAATTACAGTTCAGGTTCCAGTGTTGGTAGTGGGAGTTCATCCTTAATTTAGAATTGAGGTAACATCAACTCTTTACTTTCCTGTGACGACTGCAAATACTTCCTGAGAGAATCTTCTTTTTGACAAATCAGTTTTCATGTTTATATTCCTACACAAAATACAATCATTGAGGTTGGAAAAGCCCTTTAAGATACTCCAGTCCAACCATTCCCCAGCATTGCCAAGGCCACCACTGCCCAGTGTCCCCAAATGCCACCTCCACATGGCTTTAAGCCCCTCCAGGGATGGGGACTCCTGATTTGGACACCCTGTTCCAATGCTCATTATTTCACTGATAGTGCTGATAAAACACTTGATATTTGTGTTTAATATCGTTATAGTGTAATCCCTGTTGAATTTTAAATGGTGGCAGAGATTTTTTGGGTTTTGTGTGTGTGTTCTTCAAAATATTTTGGTGTAGGTTTAATATCTTAGTAATAGAAGTATCACCTTAAACTTGTTTTGCATTAAAGGAATAATCAAGTAGTTTTGGTCTCTGTGAGAGAGTGGGTGTGTAATTATATATTAAATTTCTTTTTGTTGTTACCTGCTCCTTTAAAACCTCTTAAACCTGAGTAGAATATTACAGAAAATATTTTATAGATAATGAAATTCATGGTCCTCTGCCAGGAGATGACTTTGACTGGGGAACTGTCCTCGGACAAATTAGTGATGGTTCCCTTTGTGTAGTACATTGCAGAAACAGCAGCAGCCATATTAAATCTTAATCAATAACAATGTTTCACTAATTACAGGAGCGAGTTTGTATATTGGATAAATTGCTGTTTGTAAACGTTGTATTATATTAACTAAACCAGCTAATTACCAGAGCAGAATAAACATAAGGTTTGCTAAAAGCTTCCATCCGTAGCTCGGAGCAGTGGCTGCTGTCTAATATTTCAGTCAATGTGGAAAATAAGGTAATGACATTATAAATACATTTATAATGCAGGACGATTTCTTCTGAAATACATGTAAGTATTATTGCTTTACTATGAAATATGATTTATTTAATGCATTTCAGCCCCCATACTATTAAGATATAATTGAGATTGGGGGGGGGGGAAATTGCATGCAGTCAGAGTCTGCATGAAAGTGAATCACAGTCTAAATTGCTTGTAATTTTAAAGGCACTTAGGGGAATCGTGAAATTTAGCTAATGCAGCCTTTGGTGTAAAAAATGGGAAGAAAACAATTGGCCAGTCTTTCAAGTTTTATTTGACTTCACATGGGTTTTTTTTTGTATCCTGGTGACAGCCAGGCTGGGAATGAATAAACAGAGCTGCTAAAACTTTATCCCCATCTCATGATAAAAAATAGCTGCAGATCTGTTGAGGGATGGGTATTTAGAGCGAGCAGTCAGTAAAAGAGCTGGGGGTAATTTGGCTGAAGCCACGGGAAGGGAGTGAATGATAGCACAGACAGTGCTGATGATCCAAGATGGGAATCGTTTCAGTGGTGCTGGGAATTCTGATGGTTATTGCTTTCAAAAGGCTGAAGCTTTCAGCTCTGGCCTTTATGGTTTAATTACTGGCTGAGCAGTTGCTGGTGATTTCACTAAATCACTGAGCTCCCACACGGGCACCACCAGCAGAGCTCAGCCTGAGCAATCCCACTTTTCCTGCTAATGGACACCAGCCTGGGCTTAGCTTAACATCAGCTGTCAGCTGGAGAGAATCTGGCACTGCTCCTTGTCCTCAAGCTGGGTTTGGCTCCAAAGATGGAATAAACAAGTCAGAGTAACCCCTACGGCTGGGCCGAGATCACTTGATCTCAGCAGGAGATAAAACGGGTGCTCGTAAAATAAAGCTCTTTTTGGTTTTTATGATAAGTAATCAAATGAAACTTCTGTTGAAGAGATGACTTGGTGCTTTTAAGACATTTGTCATTTATTGTGTAAAATGTATTAATGATTCCATAAAATATAAATCATGGAATCACAGGATGGTTTGGGTTGAGAAGGGTTTTTAAAGCTCATCTTGTTCCCCCATGCCATGGGCAGGGAAACCTCCCACTATCCCAGGCTGCTCCAAGCCTTCAATAATTCCAGGGCTGGGGCAGCCACAGCTTCTCTGGGCACCCTGTGCCAGGGCCTGCCCACCCTCCCAGCCAGCAATTCCCAATCTCCCATCCAGCCCTGCCCTCTGGCACTGGGAAGCCATTCCCTGGCTCCTGTCCCTCCATGCCTTGGCCCCAGTCCCTCTGCAGCTCTCCTGGAGCCCCTTTAGGCCCTGCAAGGGGCTCGGAGCTCTCCTTGGAGCCTTCTCTTCTGCAGGCTGGAAACCCCCAGCTCTCCCAGCCTGGCTCTATAGGAAATCATATCCCATTCACATAATTTCAGGATTATTGGCAGGCAAAACATCACAGGGCAGAAGCTGAAATGAAGAGTCATCCCTATCATTTCCTGTCTGCACACACTCCGGGCTCTGGTGAGCACCTTCTCCATCCAGGAACATCAGAGCAGGAAATGAAGGCCTCCAGCAGCTCCTCCTGTTCCCCCTTGCTGGAGCTGAGTGTCCTTCACCAACTGGCCCAGCAGCCATTCATGCAAACCCTTCCTTGATTTGCTTTGGGCATTATCCCTTTGCTGGAAAAGTTGGAATGAATGGTTTGAGCTAATCCGATTCCCTCGCTGCTGGATTGACATGAACAGCCCCAGAACAGTGGCAGTGGGATCAGTAACCTTTGCAGAGGGAGCAGCTGCACCTGGAAGATGATGTTGAATCTCATTTGACCCAAATTAATTTAAATCTCCTGCAATGATTAGTTACTTTGTGAGTAGTACAGACTAGAAAATTCTCTAAGTCTTTCTAATATTAACTCCAGATTACTAGATGTAATCACTTTTTTAATAAAGGAGAACTTGGAGGCTGGCAAACCACATTGGTTTTATTTTGTGTGATTAATTAAAAAGCATAGTAAAGATGAATAATAAACATAAAGAATTGGTAGCTCCACTGAAGCACCACGGCTCCCTTGCCTCTGTGTACTTCTACAGGCCGTTGCCAAGAGATTTTGTGAGGATTGATTAAAATAGTTTGAAATAAGGCACTGTCTATAGAAGTTCAAAGTAATTGGTATAAGTAGTTTTATTAATAAAGAGAGCTTCCATAGAATGAATTCTATCTCCGGGGCTCTCAAAGGGCTTTTGCAAGTTAAATATATAATTAAGTACATTATCTCACACTATTCACAGAAATATCTTCTTTTTCCTGGGGTAGAACACAGTAGCAATTTATGGTGTGAAGATCTGTGTGAAATTTTGCTGTTAAATGAGAAAAATACAGTCCTCTTATTGTTGAAATCCAGTGTACCACGACGACTGAGTGTTAGAACAGAAAGAGGAATACCAGTATAAGCTCAGCCTAAAATTAATCAGCAGGATGAGTGTAGGGAAGGCTCGGATTGCTTTGAGGATTGAGCAGAGGATGTGGAATTAACATCCATCGTGGTCTGCAGCTTTGTGTGGAGCTTTGATGACTCCTAGGCAAGGACAAAGCTCTATCTAAAGTGGGAATTGTGAGCCTCTTGCTTTTTACCATAATGCTGCTCTGGGCAGTTGTGTTTTTGGGTTATGTCTGATCTGGTGCAGCAGCCAACATTTATTTGGGACCAGCTTTGTGATACTGGTTTGTGCAGCCACAAAATTCCTATCTTGGAGTCAGTGGACACGACTGGAGCAGCATCTGAGAGTGAATGAAGTGGGGCCTGGGGCTGCTTCTCCTTCTGCACTTGGGTCACACCAACCCCATGGAGCACTCCAGGCTGGGGGCAGAGGGGCTGGGGGTGCTGGTGACAGTGGGTGGACATCCCCAGGTGTGCCTAAGTGGGCAAGAGGCCGATGGCACCTGGATTTTACCAGGAATAGAGTGGCCAGCAGGATTAGGGAAGTGATTCTGCCCCTGTGCTGGGCACTGCTGAGGCCACACCTCGAGTGCTGTGTCCGGTTCTGGGCTCCTCAGCTCAGGAAGGACATGGAGGGGCTGGAGCGTGTCCAGGGAAGGGAACGGAGCTGGGAAGGGGCTGGAGTGGCTGAGGGAGCTGGAAAGGGGCTCAGGCTGGAGCAAAGGAGGCTCAGGGGGGACCTTGTGGCTCTGCACAAGTCCCTGACAGGAGGGGGCAGCCGGGGGGGTCGGGCTCTGCTGGCAGGGAACAGGGACAGGAGAGAGGGAACGACCTCAGGCTGGGCCAGGGGAGGGTGGATACTGGGAAAATTCCTGCATGGAATGGGCTGTCCAGCACTGGCAGAGCTGCCCAGGGCAGTGCTGGAGTCCCCATTCCTGGAGGGGTTTAAAGCCATGTGGATGTGGTACCTGGGGACACGGGCAGTGGTGGCCCTGGTGGTGCTGGGAATGGTTGGACTCGATGATCTTAGAAAGCTTTTCCAACCGAAGTGATTCAATGATTCTGTAATTGAATTATTCTGAGGCTTTGATCTAAAATACTTTTTTAAATGCCACTTAGAGTAGTGAAGTTTTTATCAAATACTGGCCTCAGAAAGATCTGCTTCCAAATTGGTAACAATGTAAAATAAACAGGCATTGACATAAAGATGAAAAAATGGGATTTTTTTCCATGTCTTCTATCACTTCCCTTGGACAGTAAATGTTTTTAAACATGGCCTTTTCATGTATTTTTCTCTTTGAGAGCAGCTGCCACCTGCATGCTGAACTCTGCTGAAGTCTAAAGGATGTTAAAGGTGTTGGGAATACAAAAAATACCAATTAGTGCCCAAATTATTGATACCAATCTCAGTTCCAGCAAAAACATCTTCCTCCTTCCCAGCCCCACATTCATAGCGGTGAAGTGAAACAAAATTTAATTTACTCGAAGAATGAAATGCGGTTTGGTTTAGATTTCAGACTTACTCCTCAGTGTAAGTGTGAATTCTTGAAATAATAGTGAAAATATTAAGTGTGAGATAGATTGGACACCTGTGCTAATGCTCCTGCATACATTTCTGTGTGAGGATGCATTTACAGATGGGTAATTGTCTTGGGGTGACCTTCTGATGTGTACCCCATATCGCTGCCCTATGCCCAGAAATTAATTCTTGTGCCTTTCTATGCCTCTAAACTGAGCCTGAGAGGGGGAAGGAAAAACTGAGCAAAACTTTTTCAAAGCAGTTTGCAGCTTGTTCAAGGTCACACACAGATAGCGGCTTTTTTTCCCCAGCTGTGGCAGGGGAGTGAGGAAGCACCCGGCTTGCTGCTTCCCGGGTCAGTTTTTTGGCCAGTTGTTTCAGTTTCTTTTTCTCTGGAGAGAGACTGAGAGTTGAATTTTTTTTCCCTTCCCTGGAATTTCGGATTTTCTCCCTTTTCTGCTGGACAGTTTCAACCTCAGAGCACATCAGGAGGGCTTTCCACCAAGCACAGAGGGCCTGGGCCAAGCCCCAGCTCCGAGGAGACCAAAGGGAGGAATCTGACACTTTCCCAGGTTTTTTCTCCACAGCGAAACATTTTATTATTTAGCATTATTTTCCTTTTCCCGTGTGTTTGGTAAATAAATAGTTTTTATCTCTTTCACTTTCCTTTGAGGAAAATTTGTTTTCCCTGAACCTGGTGGGGGAGGGGTGGTTGTGCCTTCTCTCAGAGGATGTATTTCTAAATTTGGCCAAACTGGCACAATAATTCATTTTTAAGTTGACATCACTGCAAAATAGAAAAGATTCAAATACTGAAAATAAATAAAATTATGAGATTTTTACCATTTTATACTGCTAGGAGCAACTTGCCAGTATAGCTCTGGCTTCAGAGGGGAAAAAGAAGGATATTTTTCTAAAGCTGCTTAGTGAACAACACATTTCCATGTTTAAATACATCTGGATGGACTTGTCCTTTTTTAAAAGTAAACCCTGAATTTTCCACCTTTTCCATGTCATCTCATGGGTTTTTCCCCCTGACTTCAAGTCCATTCACTTTGGGATCCCCCATGTGGCAAATCCCTGCAGTGCAGCAACATTCCAGCTTTAATTTCCAGAATTCTTCATTAATATCTTTAGTCAGAGAAGGGTTTGAGGGGCTACAAACTGACAAGCTTTGGGAGAAAAATATTTCAGAAAGCA
>NW_024581996.1:0-71558 GCF_017639235.1 Corvus kubaryi
AAATATCTGTATTTGTAAACATTTAACTCAAGATTGGTTTTATTCTGTTTATTTTCCCACCCTCCAGTTTGACTGTCGGTACGTCCCCTTAGTTGTTTTTATTTCTTTTTTTGCTTGTGGGGGAAATTATTTTCAAGCTGGAGGGTAGGAAAATAAGCAGAATAAAACCAATCTTGAGTTAAATGTTTACAAATACAGATATTTTAACAATTCTTTATTGTTTAAAATATTTCTTTCCTTTGGAAATTCAAGTTGAGTGTAATGAAAAGAGAATGAACATGACTTAAACCAATAATGTGTTGGACTTGAAAAGAAAAGAGTAATTTTAAAGATGTAATTTTTCCAAAACCCCATAATTTTGGCTGGTTTTATGGACACCTAAAACATGTGGATAGCAGTTTAGCAATTCCAGCCCTGCACTAATCTCTCCATGGAATCCCTTGTTTCCCTAGCACAGGTATTTTACTTCTTGGGTTATTTTTTAACGTGCCCATGTAGAGCTCTACATCTGCAGGGATGGGTTGCAGGTACATTTTGTATGTCTGGAGGATTTCTTTATCTTAATGCTTCTCATCAGTCCTTAAAAATGCACAAAATGACCTGGAATTGTATTTTTTTTTTCAGGCTCTTTGACTCAGTGGTTGGGAAAGATCTTTTGTACACAGAATTTCTTCCATCGTTTTATTTTTCAGCATGACCTGTAATGGCACTTTAATTTTAAAACATGGCTGTGTCTCGATCAGCTTGTTTTTACCTCAGCAAAGTTAATATTAAGGGCTGCAGTTAGTAATAAAAATTTCTTGGAGGAAACCAGGCTGTAACCTTGAACTGGTGAGTGCTGATGGGTGCTCAGATAAGGAGTAATTTCGGAGAACGAGCTCCTGCAAACTGAGCCTTCCGTCCATAATCATTGTTCCTGTCTTTAATTTCCTTTTACATGACCTTCCCTGGTTGTTTGGGTGTCATCCCTGTAAGAGTTGTCCACATAAAAGATAATAATTTAACGCCATTGGAATGAGAAGAGAGAAATTGCCTCGTTCTGGATGTGCTGGACTTGTCATCACCAGGTTTGCAGTATTTTCATGGGCACAAAGGACAGGTGTAGCTGAGAGGAAGGAACTCTTCATCAAAACTTGTTTTCATTTCGTAGAATCGTGGAATGGTTTGGGTTGGAAGGACCTTAAAGATCATCCAGTCCCACCCCTGACATGGGCAGGGACACCTTCCACTATCCCAGGCCTGAAGTAACAAAATACTTTTTCTTTGGTTAGTTTATGCTTTTGGTCTATAAAGGTGATTTTTTTTTTTTTTTTCGTAGTGGAGCTAAAGGGAACATACATTAGGAAAGTACCAAACTGATAATTTGGGACCAAATACTGTGGTCAGCTACAGTTTGTTGACTAAATTGGCTTAGTTGAACTGATTTTTTCACTTCTGCTTGCAAGTTTGAGCTCATTGTGATGTTTTCTGCTGCAGAATTCCAGAACTGGGCAGTGCTGAGGTCCAGCAAACTCCCAGAAATATCTTAAATCAAATCTGATGGATTTATAAAAGCAAAAATTCTTGAGCTGCTCCTGGAGTTAGCAGTTTTTAGCAGCCCTGAGTGCAGGTTCTTTCTGGCTGTGCTTGGTTTTTTGGTTATTTCTGGTTGCTCTTGTGAGGTTGAGTTTGGGTTTGTAGGACTCTGCTCAGGTGCTTCCGCTGCCCTTTGGTGGGGATGGAGAAGCAGCTGCTGCCTTGAGTGCTTCAGCCTCTTCTCTGCTCATTTTTGGAGAGGGATCCTTTTCCAGGGATGGCTGCCGAAGCAGATAACCCCAAATTGCTCATTCTTTTGTTTCTTGGGAAGAAAGCTGGGAAGCTGAGGTGCAGGGTGTTGAGCACAGCCTGAGGTTTGCTCTCAGCTCTGGAATGGTACCAGAGCCAATCCAGAGTTCTGCAAAGCTTCTGCAACATCATTTAAAAAGGTCTTTTTTTTTAATATATCTGCAGATACTAAGAATGAAATGATCATTGTAGTTTGCAGCACTTGAGACTTGAGAACTCCCTCATATAATCATAGAATTATTTAGGTTGGAAGAGCCCTCCAAGATTGGATCCAGCCATTCCCAGCACTGACCGTGTGCCCAAGTGCCACATCAACATGGCTTTAAATCCCTCCAGGGATGGGGACTGCAGCCCTCCCGTGGGCAGCTCTTTCCAGGAAGGAATTTTTCTCTCCCCAAAGCTGTGCTGGTTGAATATTTAAGAAGGAGCCTGTACAGTGCAATCCTGACAACTTCCAATCTGCCCCGGATGCATAAACTCTGAGTAGTGGCACTGCCAGCTTGAAAGAGGGAACAGTTACTCAGAAAGAAAAGCAAAAAGGTCTTTATGGAATTCCAGAACAGCTGGGGTTGGATGGGACATCTGGAGATCATCCAGCTCCAGCCCCTCTGCTAAACCAGGCTCAGCTAAAAGAGGTTGGTTTTCCTCAAAATCTGTTTTTATGTTTTTAGCAGTCAGAATCCCAGGATGGTTTGGGTTGGAAGGGATCTTTAAGATCATCTCATTCCAACCCCTTCCTCCATCCCAGATTGCTCTAAGCCTCCTCCAGTCTGGCCTTGGACACTTCCAGGGATGGGGATAATTCTGAGAAGATTAAAACAGTGAAAAAAGCTTAGTTCTGAGAGAAAAAAAACCTCAATAAAAACCAAATAACCCCCCCCCCAATAAAACAAACCAAACCAACAAAAAAACTCTCTCCAAAACTATATTTTGAATTAATGATTTTTTGTTGGCATTTGGTGGAGATCTTCACATGATCATCACTGAGATACTGCTTGGAGCACACAGAATTAATAAAAAAGGGTTTTAAAGACACCAACTTGGAGTTACCCGGAGGCTGAATTGTCACAATATTTTAATTTCAATGTATGTCCCATTACCTGGGTTGTTTATAAGAGTGAGCATTGATTGCTTTGCATCCACAGCATCAGTGCTGATCAAATACTCTATAAAATTGTCACTGCCAGTTTTTCCTTCTGGAAACAGAGACTGAAATACAGAGGAATGGATTTAAGTTCACCCTGCTGTACTGACAGGTGGGGAAATGAAACTCTTGCCCTCTGATTTTTAATTTAAGAACAGAAAAGTTCCTGTTTCTGTTTCTGGATTGATTTAATTCTTAATCACAGTTGCATTGGAATGCACAGGGGCAGAGTGACATCAGGTACAGCTGATATTTAATGTGTGTTCCTCCTTCCACCGTGGTTTTCATGTATGTAGTGATTCAAAGTAATTTTAGGACAAAATTTAGGAAAAATAAGGATCTGAGATGGTGGGAGAGAGGTGTAGAAAATTCTAATTTTTATTTATTTTCACCCTCTGATTCTCCTGAACACATTTAATCCACAGAGTTCTCTGCCCTGCTTTCATTTATTAGGAATGGTTTTCATTTGTAAATGTCATGTGGCTTTTTCTGTGACAATGCAGATCAAATGTTCAGCAGCTCTTTCCAGTCCTGGACCTTCAAATAATCAGATTAAGTTAATTTGTTCTTGCCTTAGATCTCTCTGCAGGCATGTGGCGCTTGCATGGCTGGGTTTTGTTGCATGCTGAGGGCTTGGCTCTTTTTATTTTTTATATTTTTAATATTTCTACATAAAAAATAGGCTCCATAGCTCAAAAAAAAAAAAAAACCCAAAAAAAACCTCAACAAAAAAACCCAACCAAAACCTGTGTAGTTTATTTAAAGCAGGGAAAAGTTGTGCTAACAAGAATCACTCAAAACTATTAAATAAGGAGTGTTTGTGACTTGATTATTTGACATAATTTTTGTTCCTCATGAAGCTTTAAAGGAGTTTTGGGGCCAGCACCAACGATTTTGGAAAGGAGGATCCCCTTGAACTTTGGCTCTTAAGCCTGAAGTGATGTTTGAGACCTGTGCCAAATGTGGGCACTGGTGTAAAATGTAAATAATTTTTCCTGTATAAATAGATCAATGTTTTGGGGAGAGAGGAGTAGGGCAGAGTGGAGGCAAGGTTTTATGGTAACGACTTTTATTGATTCCCTGCCATGGAATTCCAGAGTGCTCCCATTAGCCATGAGCACCAGTGGGAATGGTTTCCAAATAAATGGGGATCCAGCCTCCCTTGGCACTGTGCCGAGATGCTTCTGATCTGATGTTGTGCATAAGCAGATCATTAATTTTTTAAAAAATTAATATTTAGGCAAGTGGGTAAGGTTCTAGATGTAATTTCTCTTTTGAATCTAAATTTCCTTGCCATTATGGGTTTATGACTGTCTAAACCTCAGTGATAAGATAATACAAATTATTAACTCACTCTATTTAACTTATTCTCTTAGATGTTTTTATTCCTTTTTATCCAGAGTTTTTTTTTAATACTAAGGCAATCTTTGAATTGCTTACAAGAGTAATTATGAATTTCTGAGCATTCCAAGGCTTTTTTTTTTTTTTTTGTATCTCTGGAAATATTAGAAATCATTTTACTGCAGACATCCCGAGGAAAATAGCAGCACGATTGTATCTCCCATTCCTCGTGCTGTGGGTGCATCTTAATTTAAAAAAATCCATCAACATCTTAAAAGAAAGAAATATTCCACCAGAAAAGAAGAAGATTCTCAAGAGGCCTCTCCTCCAGTTGCAGTTCCCAGTGTGCTTTGATGAATCAGGTTCTCAAGCCATAATTTGGGATTTTGTCACCTTTGACTGTGTCCACCCTCAGCTCAAACTCTTCTTGCCTTGATTTGCTCCTTTTTGGTTCTTTCCCTTGATGACACATCACAAATCTTATTTTTAAAGCTTGTGTGGACCAAAATAAAGTTCTCTTACCTCTTGCACTCCATCCTTGAGGGAATAAGCTGCAGGTGAGAAGGTGGAAGAGCTCATTTCGTGGCTCAGCTCCCCTTGTCCAGTTGTTTTTATATTATAAATTATACCTTTGGAATGATAGGAATTATAAAATTGGAATTATAAGATGATTTTCTGCTCCTTTCCCATTTCCTTGTTGGTGTCCAAAGGTGAGTATCAAGCCAAGTGGGACATGGAAGGAGAAGACTCCTCCATCATTATCCCAGATCCCTGAGCTGCACAGCCTCGTGCTCTTCCTTCAGGGTTCTTGGTTTCCTGGTGAGGCAGGGCTTGGGGTTTATCCCTATGGAAATGGCAGATTCTACCCTGAGTTTGGTCCCAATTCCTTCTCTGACTTCCTGAGGGAGGAATAAACGTTCAGGGAGAACCTCTCTGTCTTCTACCTCCTCACCCGCTGTCCCATCAAACCTTTTTTAGCCTGCAGGAAGAGGATTCTATCAGCCTTCCATGTTTTCTTGCCAGGTCCTTCATTTTTCCTGATTTTATTTCCATTTTTCAACAATTCTTGCATTTCTGTATCTTCCTGATGTATCAGTCTTGCTCTGAGAACATCTCAGGAGCAGGAGATGAGCTTTTCTTGGGGTTTTACCATCTCTGGCACTCAACTTGTGATAAATTTTTTAGCTTTTTTACATCTAAATACGTCTGCAAATAGAGAGGGGAATAAAAGCCTTGGCACAATTATTCCTCCCCTAAATATTAGACAGAAAAAACCTAAATTATACTCAGGGAATAGGAGGATAAAAGTGATTCCTCTCACGGAGCTCAGAACACCCTGAGTGTACCCGTGCTTGCACCCCTTACCAGTTATTTTGTACAATTTTATACCATTATCCTGAGCCTCCAACTACAAGGGTGGATCTTTGTCTTCAGATTTCTCTTCTGTTGTGCAAAAAATGCATTTAAAATATTGTTGTCACTTTGAGCAGTTTGGGAATGTTTGTGTTAAGGCTTTGGAATTTTTGGGGGAGCTGAATAAAGAGTTCAGTCCAATATTCAGGGGTTTTGATACTCCCTGTTATATTAAAAACAAAAAAAAAATCCCTATAAAAGTATCAATATCTGGCTTTGGTCCCAATGAATTCGAGGATAGATTTGTAGTTAAGTAGTAAATTAAATATAGACATAAATAAAAAGGTATAAATACATTTATATCTAATCACATGCACAGAGGTGTAAAATTTTATACTCAGAGTGAGGAAAAAAATCCATCTGTGTGCCTAAAGCACATAAAAAAATCCACCTGTGTTTGCTTTCCAGCTACATTTCGGTGGAATTAAG
Source organism: Corvus kubaryi (assembly GCF_017639235.1). Lineage (NCBI taxonomy): Eukaryota > Metazoa > Chordata > Aves > Passeriformes > Corvidae > Corvus > Corvus kubaryi. The sequence goes on from NW_024581996.1 coordinate 6,152, forward strand.
AATTCCAAATCCCTGCCTGCATTTTTTATGTCACTTGACCACAGCTCCATTACTGAGTTGTAATTTAATTTGGGTATCCTGAACAGTAAATACTTCCATGGTTCCTTGAAAATCTACTTGTTTGCTACTAGAATATTGATTTGGGAATAAAAATGTGTTGGCTAGAATATTTCTCTGGTTTTTAGAGTAGTGTAGACTTTGGCAGAAGTAAAAGCACTGAAAGGTGACACCCCCACAGCTCCCTGACAAGGAAAAAAATCACACATAATAAGGTTGAATAGGTAGATTCCACTCTGAGAATTGGTCATTGATTTTATCTCAATTTTTGAGGTTTTTTTCTGTGTTGTTTTTAAGTCTTCATTGACACAGCAGCTCTGTTTCACATGGAGCACGGACCGTGTGCATTTTGGTCTTTTTGTTACAGACTTAGAAAAATGAGAATTCGTGTTTCTCTGAAGGTTGTGAACCCTCCCAGCTTAAATTTCAGGGAAAACTGCTGGGTCTGTTTTTTTCTTAATTGACTCCAGTTAAATTTCAGGAGATAAGAGGTTTTTCTCCATATTTAAATAAGATTATTGCTCACTCTGTGTTCGAGGTTAAGCTTTCACAGAAGCAAACAAGACTCTCAGGAATTTTAGTTTCTAGGAGCTGAATTTATGCACCTGTGGTGATGTTCCACATAACAGAGGTTCACTCTCCCAGCTTTCCTCTGGAATGTCTGGGAGCTGGAAGTCACTGGCAGGAATAACAGCTGTGCTTCTCCCATGGTTTCCTTGTCAGGATCTCAGTGCCCAAACACATTTTAACTTGGGCATGGAAAATACAGCCCTGTCCACCTGGAAACTGAGGCTGGAATGGGAGTGGAATGAGGCAGGTGCCTGATAGAGCTCCATGGAATAAAGGGAGGAGTGAAAAATGGACATTGGCAGGGACTGGCTGGGTTTAGATTTTATCTGTGTTTAAAATCAGGGCTGGAGCACCTCTGCCATGGAGAGAACTGGGAGAGCTGGGGGTGCTCACCTGGAGAAGAGAAGGCTCCAGGGAGAGCTGAGAGCCCCTTGCAGGGCCTAAAGGGGCTCCAGGAGAGCTGCAGAGGGACTGGGGCCAAGGCATGGAGGGACAGGAGCCAGGGAATGGCTTCCCAGTGCCAGAGGGCAGGGCTGGGTGGGAGATTGGGAATTGGGAATTGCTGGCTGGGAGGGTGGGCAGGGGCTGGAATGGAATTCCCAGAGCAGCTGGGGCTGCCCCTGGATCCCTGGCAGTGCCCAAGGCCAGGCTGGACATTGGGGCTTGGAGCAGCCTGGGATGGTGGGAGGTGTCCTTGCCCGTGGCAGGGGTGGGATGGGATGATCCTTAAGCTCCCTTCCAACCCAAACCCTTCAGTGATTCCGTGATTCCAAATGCAACAAAGAGTATTTTCCTGTATATAAATAATTTTTCCATCATTTTGAGTGGTCACAATTGCTACAGAATAAGGTTTATTACAAGAAAAGTGGGGTTTTTATTGGAAAACCAGATTTTTGAGCCTCTCCATCCGTGGGTATCCCTGTTAAATAAGGGCAGAGTGTCAGGTGAACTTGAATAGCTGAGTTAGCACGCTGATAGATGTGATATCTTGCAGATGCTAGCAAGGCAATTAAATGTAATTATAGCTATATGTGAAATATGTAATGTAATTTCTTGTTTCCCGCGCTGCAAAAATTTTTTTTTTTTCTTTTGAAATTTGTTTTTGAAATATCTTAACCTCCATTGTATTTGTTACTCCTCTAAACCTAAAATTTTATAAAAGGAGTCTTTCTTTAGAGTGGGGTAGAAGGGAGCTTGAAGATCATCCAATTCCACCCCTGCCATGGACAGGGACACCTTCCATGATCCCAGGTTGCTCCAAGCCTTGTCCGACCTGGCCCTGGACTCTTCCAGGGATCCAGGGGCAGCCACAGCTGCTCTGTGCCAGGGCCTTCCCACCCTCACAGGGAAGAATTCCTTCAATCCCAGGTGTTTTTCCCATTTCATTGCAGAGCCACATCTTGTTTAATAACCGGAAACCTCAGCAGGGTGTCGTGTACTCTGTGTTATAAAGGATGAATAAACATTTTATTAGATCCTTTCCTCTATTTATGATCAGTCATGTTTTGTTCTGCAGATTTTTCTTCTTCCCTTTTAAAGGACAGAGCAAAGTTGTAACTTTTCTATCATTTCCAAATTAATCTAATTTGAACAATTCTTTGCTCTTCTCAATTTCATGCAAATACCAGTGCCATTAGTTGTGCAAATAGTTGGTATGTCTCTCCACGTTTAGAAAATTAAGCATTAATTCTCACTGTGGGCTAGAACAGGCTGTATTGCATGACAAATAGATTGGAGGCATGCAGGAAAAAAAAAACCAACACTTCACAAATCCAGCAGAGAGCTTTGCTTTCGAGCACTCTCAGTGTTGGGCAGTACAAAAAAACATTGTATAAAATTGACATGTTTTAGCAACTCCCAAAAGACGGGGTTTTTTTGTTTCTTTTCCCCATTATTATAGAAATACATGGCAGCTTGTATTTTCCTGAAGCATCCTATTGACTGGGATGAAACCTCTTTTTTAGAAAGCACTTTTAAGTGTTTGCTTTCCCTTCCAGACGCTCTCACCCACAACATAAAAATGTTCCTGTTAACATAATAGCATTCCTTTCGAAAATGCACGGGTTGTGGATTCTCCAGGTGCTGTACAGACAGCCTCAGACTCCTGGCAAGCATCACTGAGAGCCTGAAAAAGGAAAAGGAAAGGAAAGAAATCTTTCCTGAGGCTGCACGAGGAGCTGAACTGAGGGCACAGCTCATCCTCCTGCATGGATGGCGCTCCCTCAATTTTAGGGTCGTTTTGCTGGAGATGCGGGAAGGGCACCATGGGTTTCATGGGTGGGGAACCTTCCACGATACCAGGTTGCTCCAAGCCCCAGTGTCCAGCCTGGCCTTGGACACTCCAGGGATCCAGGGGCAGCCACAGCTGCTCTGGGAATTCCATTCCAGCCCCTGCCCACCCTCCCAGCCAGCAATTCCCAATTCCCAATCTCCCATCCAGCCCTGCCCTCTGGCACTGGGAAGCCATTCCCTGGCTCCTGTCCCTCCATGCCTTGGCCCCAGTCCCTCTGCAGCTCTCCTGGAGCCCCTTTAGGCCCTGCAAGGGGCTCTCAGCTCTCCCTGGAGCCTTCCCTTCTCCAGGGGAACATTCCCAGCTCTCCCGGAGTGGAAGTGGAAGGGAGAAGCCCTGGGAGCCACCAGTGGTGGTTTCGTTTGCTAAACCTGGAACATGGAATCACTGTCCCTTTCTTCCATGTGCTTCTCAGCACTTTTGCTCTTCTTCAAGCTGGAAATTGCTCTTTTTGCTGCCTGAATTTCTGTGTTCAGGACAGTGGGGCTGATGGATGGAAATTCACTGAGCAGACACTTGCTCAAGCCATTGGATCCAATCTGGTTTGTGGCTCAGCAGTATTTAAATTCCTCATTAACTCTTCTTTTCCCTGCTGATGAGATTCTTTGTTTTGCTTTACACCTTGAGTTCCATTGAACATCAGCTCCTCACCCCCTTTAGCTGTTGCCACAAACAAGAAGAGGCAGCTCTACACAAAGACCTTGAAGCTGTGGGTGTTGATTTGTCATCCCCATTGAAATTCTCATCTTGAGTGTGGTAAAAAAAGCTGGCAAGGTTGATTTTAAACTTTTCCGGGCTGTGTAAAAGCAGCATCACAGCAGCTGAGAGGGGCTGAAATTTGGGACTCAAATCAGGGTTTTTGTCAGACACCACAAGAAATAAAGTAGTTCTTTGGAGTTTCCTCCTTATGATCTCGAATAACTGACACATGACAGATTTCAGTGTTGTTAATTGTTTGATAATAATGTTATATTGTTAAAAGACTGTTCAGTGCTCCAAGGAATCTGGAGTCTGAGGTAGCTTGAAGGTGAAAGTGTGGATGTTTGCAGAGGTAATACAAACATCTCAACTTTTTTGGGTTTTGCTGAGAGATCGGCTTCGCTGATAACTTGTGGCAATGAGTTCTGCAGGTTAATTATGCATTTAATTGGTTTCAAATTTGTTGCTTTTCAATTTCACTGTTCACTGAATATTTCCTCGGTCTTGTATTATGAGAAGGAGTAAATAGGAGAGCCTGGCTCACCTTCTCCGAACATTTAATTATTTTGTGTACCTCTCTCCTGTACACAGAGCTCTTCTCAGGGGTTTAGTCTTTATGTATCTCCAGCTTCTTTCTTTTCTCTGCAGTGACCAGAATACAAATATAAATAAAAATAAATAAAAATATACAGGGAGTGACCAGAGCTCTGGGAGGATCTGAATTTTATTTATATTAAATATTGTGATCTCAGTGTGGTGCTGTCTTCTCCTTCCCCTTTTCTTCATAAATCTCCTGCTTTTATTTTGCTGTCTTAATACACGGGACGTGTTTTCCTTGGCTTCCTGCAGGAATATCAAATTTTTCTCTGGGGCTTTACAGTCAGAACAAAAAAGCTTCACCTGGCTGGTGCAGACTTTTGCTTCCAAGTTATTTTCTACTCGTCCTCATTGGATCCATCCCTGGAATTGTCCAAGGCTGGGTTGGACGGGGCTTGGAGCAGCCTGGGATAGTGGAAGGTGTCCCTGCCCATCTTCAAGGTCCCTTCCAACCCAAACCCTTCTGGGATATTACCTGCCATGATCTCCTCTGGTTGTTCTTTTTTTTGGATTCAATTTTTTTGAATCAATTTTTTGATTTCAATCCAGTAATTTTTATGAAGCCTTTGAGCATTTTATTGGCCTTCATTATTACTTGCTTGACATTTTTCTGTGCATAAGATGCCATTAAATTATTTTTGAATATCCTGTTGGACAGCTGGTTTATTTTTCCAAGTGTGACGAAAATTTACACTAAAATGTATAAACATTTTAGTACAACCACATAGAACCATGTTTTTGGAGCAGTCCCTGCAGTGTTAAACCCTTTAAATGTTGTTTCAGCAAATGTTCGTGACGAGGATGTCAGAGCATGGAATAGAAATGTCAGCATCAGTCCCTCTCTTCATTGTATTTCCTGCCTCCAATTACTTAATTATATTCATAAGTTTGAGAGTTTGTTTAGTTGCCCAGTCCCAAATTCCTGGCACACTCAGCCATCTGAACAGGGCAAGGGCTTTTAAAAAAATTGATTATTTTGATTTCTTTTTCTGCTATGATCTTTACAAAACTCAAGTGTTTGTTTCCCTGCCTGTCTTGCATTAAACCTCCTTTTTCCATCCAGTTTGAATATTTTCAGTGCTTAGAATATTATTTATTTCTGTTAGAATAACACAAACACCAGCAGAGCTTGAAGTATAATTATGTTAAACACTGCACAGATGTGTAGTGAGTTCCAGGCTCTGCCCTGGAGACTCTGCAATCAAATGAGAAGAGAAATAAAAGTGCAGTGAGTGGAAGTTGGACACAGAAATTCAATGACACGTGTTATAGGATTATATAAAAGGAAGATGCTCACCAATAATCGATGCATAAATCAATCCCAGCCCCTTTCAGAGCTGCTCTACTCAAGGTAGTAATCGTCTGGTGCTTTTATTTCAGAGTAAGTTGTTAAATCTTTAAAGAAAATGCTGAAAGACCAGTGTTGTAATTTAGTAATTAAAATACAAAGAGCATTAAATCCTGCTGTGTTCTCCCACTTTCCCAAGGCTTTGCTGGATCTTGGTTTGTAGGTAGTAATTTAAAGAGTTATGGTAACTATGTAGTATTAACTCAGGATTTTCACACTTAGTTAAATATTTTATGGCTATAAAGTGAAGAACTACAAACCGTCCTATTAATTGTTTGAATTGAGTTTTCAGAGTGCTGGAAAAAATGAAACAGAGCTAAAAACTGACTTATTAATTGAGATAAATTTTGTTTAGTTTGATATATCTGGCACATGAGTTAGCTGTAAATATTTTCTTTACCATGTGAATTTTTTGTGTGTCTCGATGCCAAAAGGTCTTTGGACGAAGTTGTAGCATTCCAGAAGTTCACCAAAAGTCTCTTCCCTTGGCAATGCTGAGGTTGATCCCCACATTTCACTGTTAAGTCAAATATTCTGTTTAAAGATGAATTTGTTTCCAAGTTACATCTTCAGTCTTAAATTGTCTGCTGGTTACAGTTCTTTCATTCTCAAGCTGAGTAGGAAAATCTCTGTTTGGGATTAATGGGAAATAAAATGGCTGCATAATTTGGGACAGAATCAATGAGTTTTGATGGTTTGTTTATTACTCAATAGAAGAGTGCAGTTTAACAAGCTCAAAATTCCAAAAAACACAGATAAAATACCTGTAAGGCAATAGATTATCTGTATTTTTAAGTGCCTTTTTGAACACCCAAAAATGAAGGTTCTGCTTGTGTTGTAGCTTTCAAATTGAGAAACACCTGATGTAGTTCCAAGTGACGCAGTTCTGTGTCTTAAGCAGAAATCAATCCCTTGAATAGCTGAGCAGCAATAAATGTCCTTTCATTTGGTATTCCAAAGTGGATTTGCCTCCTTGGGCATCATCACTTTCTGCCTTTAGTGGGAATTGGTTCCCAGGATAACAGATTGAGCAACCTCTTCCAATGAGGCAACTTGTGCTGGGAGGAAATGATACCGATTCATGCAGGGTTTTGATCATTTGATAGAAGAAGTGGGATATTCACAGATGGAAAATAACTGTGGAGAAGGGCCCCTGATGCTGAGAGGCCTCTAATAAACAGAAAATACAGGAGGTTTTCAATGGGATTCCAAATGAGATTGGCTTTGAAGTGGCTTCAATGAGGTGGTGAGTTTTTGTTGCTGATATTAATGCAGCAGCCCTAAGAATTATGTCACTGTTTATGTGCAGCCCATTGAATCTTCACTTTACAAACCATGAGAATTGGGGCTTTTAAAATGATAATAATACAACACTGGTGACAAACGATGCTGGGTTTTGGACAAAAGAATGAAGAGTTCTGGGTGGAAAGCTGAAATTTCAAAATTTTCTCTGAATATTTGGGTGTGAGGCAACTGAGGTACAAATTTCTTCTCTCTGGCTTGGTTTTGCAGTGGTGAACTTCTGAAAGGGAGGTGCTTCCTTATATTTTGCTTTGCTTTACATCATGTTTTGTTTAAAAATGCTTCAAATATTGGCTGACTGTGCTTAGCCATAACTTTTCTTTACCCTTCTGTTGTTTAATCCAGGAATTTAAAAGTATTTCTGCAAAATCATCATTAATATCAATTCTGAGCACCGTAAAAAATGGCAAAAATATTTATGATTTGCTACAACAGCAACAAAGATGGAAGTAGAACAGAGTCCTAAATCAGTTTGCTGGCAGTTTTTTTCCTGAACTTTACAAGATAATGGTCCTTTTGCTCTGTTTTATAGAGAGAAATTCACTCTGGCTCATATGGAGCAGTCGCTGCTTCTTTCAGTTTAGTGGAAAACTACATGTTTGACATATGACTGAAACATCAGAAGCTGTCAGCAACGGTTAGAGACAATATTTGAATTGCTACAAATACCTGGCAGCAGTACAGATAGTCTTTAAAATGTTTGATCTCCTTGGACTGTGTTGGCTGCCTGAAAAGCATGGGTAGAGTTTCAGGAATAAGTCATGCCTTTCTTTCATTCCCAGTGACATGCAGAGATGTAATTCAGATTTGTTTAGCATCTCTTCTTCCCTTGAACCACGGTTGGATGGGAACACAAGGCTTTTCTAAAGCCTGTTGCTAATGAATAGAATAGTCATGAGTGTATTTCAATTTTTATTTTCAAGGGAATAAAGTCTTCAGAGTCTGTTGTTTTTAAGCTGAGCAAACCAGATGGTTCATTCAGAGTTTGGTGAGAAGTGGCGGCTTTTCTTTAGTGCTGACACTGTTCAAGGCCAGGCTGGACAGGGCTGGGAGCAGCCTGGGCTGGTGGAAGGTGTCCCCACCCATGGCAGGGGTTGGAATGAGATGATCTTGAAGGTCCCTTCCAACCTAAACCAGTCTGGGATTCTAATTTCTTATTTCTGGCAACATGGTACAAATATGTGGTTTTTCTGCCCCTCATTTTGCGATAGGATCATAAAATAAATCAGGCTGGAAGGAACCCGGGGTCCTCTCGGGTGAGTGGTGACTCAGAACTTCCCTCCTGCTGTTTCTCCTCTGGGATCCCTCTCCCTGCACGGAGTCTGGGGGACCTTGGAGATGGAGAAGGCTCAGCAGAGCTTTTCTGTCTCCATGCTGGGAAGGTTTCAAACGCAGCTGGATATGGCCTTGGGGTGCCAGCTGTGGCCTCTACAACTGCCCCTGTTGGAGCAGAAACCTCTGGGATCTCTCTGGCTGTGTCTGCTCTCCCTAAATCATCCACCTCCTTCTCTGGCTGTCCCACCTTCTGGAGGGGCTGCCCAGGGAGGTTTGGAGTCCCTGTCCCTGGAGGTGTCCAAGGAGTTCCTGGAGGTGGCACTCAGGGCTCTGGGCTGGGGACAAGGTGGGCATTGGGCACAGCTTGGCCTTGGTGATCTTGGAGGGCTTTTCCAACCTCAGTCATTCTGGCATTTTCCTTGTTCAGCTTTTTTGTTCTGGCATAATAATGGCATTTTTATTCAGCTTTTTACTGGGGCAACATCATCAATGAATTTCTGCCTTGAAGGAGAGCGACGTTCCTGTGGATTTTCCTGTGCATATTCCCGTGATTCACATTAGGATTGGAATCTGTAATTCTTTTGCTTGGCATTTGTACATTTGTTTTTTTCTCCTTTGGTCCATAACGAGATTCAGTAAATGAAGCTTCTTGTCACATGTTCTGTTCTAGATCCTTACTTGTTCATAAATTCAATTTTTTAATTTTCTCCATTAGCCTCTTCCTTTCAATGTGATCTTTTTTATCTGCTCGACTCACTCTTTTAGGACTTCATTATTTTTAGAAAATGTACTGTAGCACATTTAGTGGTAATTACAAAAGCTTGTTTTAATTACACTTGTCAAAGACTCCGTTTTATGATGCATTATTGGTGCTGCTGTTTCGAATTCCTAACAATTCTCCACCTTTATAAGTGGAAACGAACATCCTCTTTTCAAGTGATGTGTCCACATGATTTTTTTGTGCTTCGGGATGATTTTGTGCATAGTGATGATTTAAAAAGGAATTCTTTGAGGGGGAAGGGAGCAGCATATGTTCCCAAGAATATCCATAAGTTACTGGTGTTGCCTCTTCAGAATGATGGGGGTATTTATATGCTGAAATAGAAGGTTAAAAATTAAAACTGTGGCAGTTCAACGTCCATTAAATGTGGAAATTGGGAATTATTTTTCTTGGGACACTCCATGCAGTGGAAGAAGAGAGTAGTTTTGCTGATTGTAATAATTTATGCAAATAATGAAGCTTTATCTGATTTTATCAACGTGCAAACGTGGATGCACAGGGCTATACCTGGGTGAGGGGGAGAGGAATTCAGTGGATGTCAGATCCCTGGAAACATCCAAGGTCAGGCTGGACAGGGCTCTGAGCAGCCTGGTGGAGTTGAAGATGTCTCTGCTTGTGCAGGGCTTTGGGAGATGATCCTTAAGGACCCCTCCAGCCCAAACCTTGATTTTATGAAATGCTGAATAATTGTTTTATGTGGCACTCACAGCCTGGACCCGAGTGATCCTGATGTCAGTGAGCTGTGGGATTCACACCCAGCCCTAATGCCTGGATGTGCTCATCCAGCAAACCTCAGGTTGGAAAAGACACGGAAAACCTCCAGCAACGTGGTAGAGGAAGATCATGTTTTGAGATCTCTCTTGTGCTGGTGCATCCCACTCATCCTGAGCTGCCAGCAGATCTCCTGTGGGATGGTGGAGCTCGTGGAGCTGCCACCACTTTCTTTAGCCCTTTAATCCATGAATTTTTCCTTCAGGCTCGCCCCAAGGCCTGCAGATATTCCATGTGAGCTTTCCCTCATTGCTGTGATCAGGATTTCATTTGGAAAATCTCCTTCACTCATAAACCTGATGTGACAGGAGCTCTTCCAGCCCCCAACCCTCAATGCCAGGTCTGGAATCCTTGGATGTGCCTTGGGAGGTCACCAGTCCCTTGGTGTCCACCTACCCCATCCCCTGATGTTTGGTGAGATGACCCTGAAGCAAGACCTTCAGAGGACTTTCAACTGGCTGATATTAATTTATAAATTCAAACTGGACTCTTGTTTTGAAGCAGATCATTCTTTTCCCAGAAAAACACAAACTGGAGCCATCTCAGCAGTTCCGCTGTAAATTTTTGGGATGTTAATGAATTTGGAGCTTGGAGTCAGTGCTGAGGGGCAGCTCTAAACCTGGGACTGCCGAAGGCTTCAGGAGCTGAGTCTGAAATCTACCTAAAAACCTACATTAAACCACCTGATAATGATTTTTCTTTTTCATCAGCTCTTTGAGTAACAACAATTTATGACCACACACACCTGGAATCTTGTTGCATCCAGCTGACCAGATTCCTTTATTTACTTTTAAAATTTAATTATTAGACATGACTTTTCAGCCAGCTGCTTGTTTGCTCTGTTCTGCCTCACAGAGGACAAAAATAAATGTGTTTTCGTTATGTTCAGTGTGAGCAGGGCTTGGCTTTGTCAAAGATGCAGCCAGGCGATTCCTGGAATTTCTTTGTAGGGAAGATACCCATTTTTCCCGTGATGGCAACTCCTACCAGTGCAGTGCCAAATCCAGGTGCTACTTTTGAAAACAAAACCCAGGCTGGCCTTTAAATCTTGGTTCAACTTCCTTGTGATTGTGAAGAACCTGTATTTAATATTCGTGCTCTCTGTTGGGTATTAAATTTGGGGGGTTTTGGGAACCAAAGGTGGCCTTTTGAAGCTGCTGTTTAAAAAACACCCAAGCAAAGGTTTTGCTTATCAGAGTTTCTTCGTGAAGAAGCAGCAAACCTGTTCCAGGTTCTCATGTACACCTCAAGTGCAGCATTCAGCTAATTGAAAACATGGCTATTCTTAATTATTTTTTTGCAGCTCATTGACATTCACAGGGATCTCGTTGCTGCAGCCCCATAAATATAATATCACCTTTTATTTTGGCACTCAGTTCTCCTCTATTGGCATATTTATAGTCTCCTGTATAAATGAATAATTTTATTTATTATTTATTCATTTGCACTTTGCTGTGTCTGCGTTACTGTACAAGTGTCAGGGGTGGAAGAAACTCTTTTTTGCTGAGTTTCTTACTTGCCAACCAAGTTTTCCAGTTACTTCCACAATACAGGGAAGCAAACATTTGGATAACCATATTATTTAGTATTTTTGTAATACAGTACTTCTCCTTTATCAGTGCTGGATCAGGGCAATGAGCAGAGTCACTGAGAGCAGTAAAACCCAGCTGGTTTGATGATTAATTATTTTGAGGGGGACAGGGAACCAAACCCAAAAATCAACCCAAAAACCAAAAAACTTCCCAGGTTAAATCAAACTTTCCAGGGCAAAATCTTCCTTTCAGATGGATAACCTTGGAACAAATGTTACTGCATTCCCTGATCAGAGCAAGACAGAGGAAAAGGATTTAAGCTCAGCTTAAATTCTGGAGGATAAGGACGGGTTTTGTCTCTTCTGTCCTTGCTGTGCCCTTGATCTGTTGAGTTTTACACCCTGAAAAGCTCTGCCCTCATGAATCGTCAGAAATGGGGTGAGAGAATTCAGTCAGGAGGTTCTTCCCTGGGTTTGATTCCATCCCATTGCCTTTCCAAAGTCAGTTTTAGTTCCAGGTCATGGACAGATTCATGGGAAACACAGTTGGATTGTAAGAACTAAACCGAGTTCTCCTGAGCTTTATGGAATACTGATTTTGTGTTTTCTTTGTCACTGGCCTGTTGAATCCATTTGCACAGAAGGAATGTTCTGGGGATCTTCTGTCTTTCGGGGATCATGGGATGGTTAGACATGGAATAATTGCATTGGGTACCCATGAAGGTGCCTTGCAGATCTGGAATATTAGATCTGGAATACCAGATATGGAATATTAGATCTGGAATATGAGGTGGTGTGGCACAGGGTGCCCAGAGCAGCTGGGGCTGCCCCTGGATCCCTGGCAGTGTCCAAGGCCAGGCTGGACATTGGGGCTGGAGCAGCCTGGGACAGTGGGAGCTGTCCCTGCCCACGGCAGGGGGTGGAATGAGATGATTTTTCAGATCCCTTCCAACCCAAACCATTCCAAGAATTCACATTTGGGAGAGGATGGTTTTGGGGCACACAGAACCTGCAGTGAATTTTCAGCTGTTCTGTAACCACCAGGTCTGGGAGGTCATCAGGAATTAGCTATAAAAAGAAGCAAACCATGATCAGTACAAAACATGGGAATTTGGCTGTGGAATATTTCATGGAATGAGCTCTGGAAAACCTGTAATTAGTGAGTCCAGGCTGATTTAAATGCTGGTGGACAGGGCATGTGCTCCATGGAATTCTGCTGGAGTGGCTGGCAGAGGACAGGGTTTGGTTCATCCAAATAACGGCTTTCTGGGGTATTTCTGGTGACGTTGCATAAAACCCCAACAGTTTCCAAGTAGTTTTCTGCATTTTTCTAGACACACCTGATGTGCATGTGGGTGTTTTTTTTTTTTTGCATTCTTTCTATTCACCATTATATAATAAATCTAATTTGAATTTTAACATCTTTTACATGCTTCAGGACATAGAAACAAAGGTAAGTAGTTGAAAAAGGAAACATGGGAGAATCCAAACTTTTTACTGTATTCCTTGGGTGTTTGCTAAAAAAACCCCAAAAATTAATCTTGACAAAGGGAATCAAGTCTTGTGTCTGTACAATATGTGGTGTAATTGTTATAATGACCTCTATTAGATAATTATTAGTCACTAAAGATATTTTATTAAAAAATGATGAACCTGGAAAGTATTTGCATTGATAATTTAGGTGTTAAACCCTTCACAGCTTGTTAAAAATCTCTTGTCTGGTATTTATACTGCAGGACTTACAGCTTTATATATTTTTAATAAATTCCTCTGTGCATGTGTGCTTTTTAAATGGATTTTCTAATTTTTAATGAGTCCCCTTAATCCTGGAAATTGGGAAATACTGCAGATGAAAAGCCAAAAACATCAATTTGCTGGGAGCAGTGTCTCTTAAATGAACACTCAAGTCATGCTGGGATTGAAAAGATAAATATTTTAAATTATTCTGTATTATTTTAGATCATTGGACATGGGAGTGATCCTGTGGTCAAGTTTTTCATCTTAGTGGGTACTTCAACCAATCTGGGAGTTTCCAGAGGAGTGATTTCTGGTTAAAGACCAGCAGAGTTTTAGGTGCACTTTTTTAGCAAATACATAAAAGGATTTTGTTCTTCCCAAGTTTCCATCTGTTCAGAATTAGGTTGTCCAAAGTTTGGAAGTGATTTTCCAAGTTAATTCAAATTAAAAAATAAAAATAAATCCCAGCCTGGTCCATTTTGGTGCCATTTCCAAATCCATTTGGACAAACTCGGACAGAACTCTTGAGGAGGGGAGAAAAAAGCCCAGGACTGTGGACAGTATTCATGATCCAATATTTTTATTATCCTGTTTCTTTTTTTTTAGGCCAGGCAGCTGGAAGAGAAGGACAGGGAGCTGAAGAAACACGATGCCTACTACAAAGAGCAGCTGGCTCGGCTGGAAGAGAGGGTAAAACATTTTTTTTTTCCCCTTTTCATGAAGAGTTTTCTGCTCATTTCTGCTCCTGGTTATATTTCCAAGATGACTTTTTAAAGGAGAAAAAAGATGAAAATTCAGGCCAGAGGGGTTATTTTTGAATTGCTGCTGCTGTTTCTGGCTTAATATTGACAAGGTGGAAGGTTTGGTGGTGAGAATATTGTTTTCTTTACTAACAAAGTTCTTGCATTCGCTGTAGGATTTCATCTGTCACGGTAATTACAGACAGAAAAATGAAGTAATGAGGTAATTTTTTACCAACGCTGATGAAGAGCCAGTGGAAGTGAATAAATGCCACCAAGTAAAATAATTTAAATTAAAATAACAACAAAAAAAGTGATGTGTGAAGAGACATAGTGAATTTCTGCTTTCAGTGGGTGGAATTAGTGATTCCTCCATCAGTACATGGAGAGTTTAATTTTAATTCCGAGTTTATACCGTGTTTAAAAAGCACTGCTGTGTCTTTATCTCATCACAGACTTGAAATTAAACTGCAGAGAGCAGCTTGGGAAGCTGTGGGACTTGCTTACAGTGGCTTAACATATTGCTGTTAACATTCCTGTCCTTTATAGGGTATTATTTCATAGGATGTTAATTTCAAATAATTACTGCTGGCATCGTTTTCTGCCTCCCAGGTTGGTTGTAACCTCCAGCCTGAATACATTTGCCTCCTTTACCCCTCTCCCTTCTTCCTGAGCTTAAATATTGGTGACTAATTTGGAGGTTTTTGTGTTAGTTGGTTGTGAAAATGATTAACAAGGTACATACTCATTTATGCAGCTTCGCAGGCTAGAAGAAAACCCCTTGTTTTTATGGATTAAGAGGTAGAACATGTTGCATGAATTATCAGCATGTATAATTGGTCTTAATGAATATTTTAAATTGAGAGGATATCCGATACTATCTCGGTGTTTTGTCCTCCCTTTTTGAAGATGACGTTAATGAAGTCCCATGTTCTTGGCAATGAAACAGAGTTTGAAAGGATGAGGGGAAATTCGTTTAATGATTCTAAATTGGTTCATTGTTTTGATGCCTTTTCCTGGTCTTAAAATCAAGAATCAAACACAGTTAGAAGGAAAAAAGGGATTTTACCTTGGTATTTATTTTAAGGATCCTTAGGTGCACCACGTCCAGGTGGAATGCACCTCAATGCCCACCACAATGCACCCCCAAAAGATCTGGTATATCATTATAGGTCTTACTAATTAACATATCTATCAAAAATTCCCCAATGAGAGGCTTGAATGAGCCCCCCCTCCCCAAGGAGCCTTCCCCTGGATGGCTCTATCTCAGTTTACAGAATGTGTTCTGGAGAGGACCTTGGGGTCTGGGGTTTCTAAGATGTTCAGTCTCCTACTTAACAAAATAAGTCTAAAAATGTAGGCCAAAAAACACTAAGAATAGAAAAGCTGTAAAAAGGTATATAAAAGAGGTATAAAAGAAAAGGCAAAAAATCATCATGGCATCAATTTAAACAGCTCAAAATTAAGATCCTTCACCAAAAAAAAATCCACACAATACTTTCCTTTTTCTCCAGTAACTGGTTGGTGTTGGAGGAAAAAGCTTCAGTGGGGTCTTACCCATCCTGGCTTCTTTTGGAGTGATTGTAGCTGTGCTCTAGTGTGGAATAATTCATGGCACAGGATGTCTGATAAACCATGGATCTTGGACAGCTTTTTCTTTCACCTTTTTTTTACCTTTTACATCTTTTTAGATGTTTTTCTTATTTTCACATTCGAATGGGTCACTGATGCACTGGCTTCACTTGCTCCTGTTAAGTGAAGACTTCCAATGTGGAATCATGTGTATAAATCAATCCTTGTGGTGTGCAAAGGAGATAATGAACTTTAAACAACTTTATTTGAGCTCTGCCAGACTGTCACCCCCAGGGGATGTGAAATAGGAAAGTTCTGCCATCTCTTGGTTTCTCTGCTTGGCTTGGAAATCTCGAGGATTACAGCAGAGTGATTCTGAATTCCTTGTTTTGTTCCATGGGTGGTGTTTGCTCTGTCTTCAGAGTGGAGTTTCTGTGATACCAAGCCTTGTCTTTTCATTCTGACTCTTTATTTGTGAGGCAAAGCCCCTCTGCTTTTCCAAGCTGTCACCCAGTTTGTCATCAAGGTACATTTTCATCTCTCTCCTACACAAAAAAGTGCTGTTCCAGCTCTGAGAGGAGCGAGCTCTGCGTTCCAAATCTGACTTGGAATTTCTTCAGAGAGGTGGAGGTTGCAGAGTGAAAACCTGGACAAGCAGAGGAGTCACAGCTCCTGCAATCCCACTTTCCCCGAGGCCAGGCCCTGCAACCCTCACTGGGGTCACCTGTGAGCTTCTGTGCTGGGAATTTTGAAAATTGGGATGGAAATAGAGCTTTAAAAAAAAAAAAAAAAAGAAGGTCTGGAAATGACAGAGCATGAAAAGAAGCTGGTTGGTTGTTCCTAAACTTGTCCTGATTTCAGTGGAAGGTGCACAGAGACAGAGCATGGGCTGCTCAGCAGAGGGAAGTTCGGAACAGGAGGTGGGGTGGGAGCAAGAGGAGCTTGGAGAATTAATGTCAGGATGAAGAAATGTTCAATCCGAGTCTGTCACCTGTGACAAAGAATGCTAATTACAATCTCAGATCATTCCCACATCAAATAAGCACACTTTAAAAACACTTCAGTTGTGCCTATGTGGTATTTCTGGCTGTTGCATCATGAGTGTCAGAACTCATCTCGATGATTAATTGGCTTTTTGATTACTTAGCCTTTTCAATTAGAAGCTTCGTATTTGTGTTCTTCAATGCTGCCGAAAAAACAATGCAGACGTTGATAATAAAGGGAGATGACAACAGAACAGATTAGTGTCAGCACAGCGTGCTCCTTATGGAGAAAATTATCCATATTCAGTGCCAGATGAAGTCTGTCAATTGAAAATATTTCAGTGACTGAGGGAAGATGCTCAACCTTTACAGGGTATTAATACAGGACAAAATAACTGTGCACTAGTGACAGCTGCGATAGTAAAACATAAACAATTCTATTCTCCAGGGGAATAACTGCTCATAAATTTGGTTTATGTGCTAAAAACCTTTTGATACTTCCCCAAAACCCAGCAATTCCCCTAACAGCTGCCAGTGTTTCTAGGTCAAAGATAGCACATAAGCTATTAGTTATTACATGCTCCACAGCAGCAGAGCAATAGCAGAGAGTTTAACAAAGGAGTTAAAGAGCAACCTTCCCGTGCTCTGGGTCTGACTGGGATGTGCAGCTGTGATTTAAGTGTTCACACGTGAAGCTTGGAGGGAGATTTGTCACTGTTTTTCATCGTCCACCTATGGGCTGAAGGTGGTTCTTGACTACAGCAAAACCCAGAGATAAAGCAGTGCTGGAGTCACTGAGCTGTGTCTGCCCCACACTGTGTTAATTATTTACTTGCAAGTGAAAGGTCCTGCACAAGGGTCAGGGCAATCCAAGCACAAATCCAGGCTGGGGGGAGAATGGAGCCCTGGGAGAAGGACTTGGGGGTGTTGGTGGGTGAGAGCTGGACCTGCCCTGGCCATGGGCACTGAGAGCCAGAACCCCCCGTGGGCAGCAGGGGAAGGGGGGGATTCTGCCCCTGTGCCCCTCTCAGGTGAGACCCCACCTGCAGAGCTGGATCCAGCCCTGGGAACAACATCAGGAGGACGTGGAGCTGCTGGAGAGAGTCCAGAGGAATCCATGGAGCTGCTCCCAGGGCTGGAGCCCCTCTGCTCTGGAGCCAGGCTGGGAGAGCTAGGGATGTTCACCTGGAGAAGGGAAGGCTCCAGGGAGAGCTCGGAGCCCCTTGCAGGGCCTAAAGGGGCTCCAGGAGAGCTGCAGAGGGACTGGGGCCAAGGCATGGAGGGACAGGAGGCAGGGAATGGCTTCCCAGTGCCAGAGGGCAGGGCTGGATGGGAGATTGGGAATTGGGAATTGCTGGCTGGGAGGGTGGGGAGGGGCTGGAATGGAATTCCCAGAGCAGCTGGGGCTGCCCCTGGATTCCTGGCAGTGTCCAAGGCTGGGATGGACATTGGGGCTGGAGCAGCCTGGGACAGTGGGAGGTGTCCTTGCCCATGGCAAGGGGTGGAACTGGGTGATCCTGAAGGTCTTTTCTAACCCAGACCATTCTGTGACTCTCTAAGGAGAAGATCAGAGATGCTTTGGAGTAAGAGACGAGCCCCAGTGTGAAATCCGAGCCCTTTCTCAAGGAATGCCATTCCCTGTGTGCCACATGATCTGTCTGTCCTTACTCGGTGCAGTTCCCTGTAGTTGAAGCTGTTCCATTTCTGGTGTTTATAGGAAAAACTGTTGATATCTTCACTGTATTGTCCCTCTAGTTCCAGTGGAGAGGTGCAGTATTTTTGACTGGTTTCAGTGCCTCAGTGTCTGTAGCCTTTATTCATAACCATCTCTGCATCTCTGGTGTCCCTTTGCTGTGCAGGTCCCAGTCCCCATCAACACTTGCACACAATTTTCATGCAGAGCAGGTGACATCCCAGTTTTCCCTCACCCCTGTTGCTTTTGCTTTACAACATTTTTTATGAAGGAAAGCATGACCCTCTCTTGCTTCTCGCTGTAGTTCTGGCATCACACAGACACTCAGTGAACTGCCTGTGCTCCTGCTCTGTCTCTGAGACTGATGGGACTCCCCAGTTCCAATTTCCTCCAGCAAACCCAGCTATTTTCATGTTGCACTGCTTCCTAATGCTAATATGCATCATTAGGAGAATCCTGCCCCAAGTCATGGGAGCAGAAGGAAATTAATTTTAATACCCTGCTGTACGACACAACTACTTAGTTTATCAGTGTGAATGAGCAAGATATGGATCCCCATATTAATCTTAATACTTTCCACTGGAGCCAAGTTCCTGTGCTCCTGAGTTTCCTAGAAATACTTCAGTGTTGAGCAGTTTGTAGATGAATGTGGTTGTGGGGTGGGGTAATGGGATTATCCTGGAGCACAAATCTGAGGGAGCTGGGAAAGGGGCTCAGGCTGGAGCAAAGGAGGCTCCGGGGGGACCTTGTGGCTCTGCACAAGTCCCTGACAGGAGGGGGCAGCCGGGGGGGTCGGGCTCTGCTGCCAGGGAACAGGGACAGGAGAGAGGGAACGGCCTCAGGCTGGGCCAGGGGAGGTTTGGATATTGGGAAAATTTCATTATGAAAAGGGCTGTCAAGCCCTAGCAGAGGTGGAGTCCCCATCCCTGGAGGCATTTAAACAACTTGAAGATATGGCACTTGGGGACATGGCTCGCTGGTGGCCTTGATGATCTCAAAGGGCTTTTCCAACCTAAACAATTCCATGATTCTGCTGTTCTGTAGGAATTTGGAGGTTTCAGTATTACGTTGGATTCACTACAGATTTAACAGCCTACAAGTCACCTCCCTGACAGTTCTTTGCCCATTCCACAGTCCCCACATGGCCTTGGAGCTGTGGTGGCCTTGGTGTAGGGACATTCCTGCTCCACACAGGGCTCAGTGCCAGATCCCAGCCTGGGAATACAGACATTAAGTTCAGGAAATGTTGATCCACTTCTCTGCATCCGTTTTTTTCCCTGACTTAAACGTTGAGGAAGGATTTGCAAATCCCAAGCTTGGCGCTTAATTTGGGGATTCTGCTTTCCATGGAGGCTGTCAAGGAGCATTAACCTTAAGGTAAGATGAGCACACAGAGCACAAAGCTCTGAGCTGATGGCACATTCTATACCAGGTGTTAAATGGTATTATCCATCCTGCTTGCTACAGTAAATAGGATTTTGCTATGATGATGTGTCAGGATTTTCAGAGAAATCAAATTTACTAGACACTAAACTGCTATCCTCACTGCTGAGCAGCTTTATTCTGGGATCTTGTATTCATCCTAATCCTGTTGGTAGGAAATGCTTATACCAATTGTGTGGGGAAATTATAACTTAATGATCTCTTCCTTTTTCTATTCAGGGCTTAGGATGGCCCGACATGCTCTGCAGTGATAGCCCCAGCGCTGAGCTGAGGAGCTGATCCGCAGCTTCCCAGCCAGGAATTGGCTTTTTTTTGTGGAGACAGAAGTGCTCAGGTGCCAACAATGCCAGCCCCACATTTGTTCAGATGCTTCAGAACCTTGTTTACCTTTTCAGATCTCAACAACTCAATAAGCAGAAGCTGTTTGCAGGACTTTTCCTACACTGGAGTTTGCAAGATGTAGATAACAGAGGAAGGACAGGTACAAAGCAGGATAATAACCACAAACATTTTCATTCCCTATGAGGTAATTTAGCAGTTTAAAGGCTTTTTTTTGTTTCTATTTGTGTTCAGTTATCAGTCTGTTTACGCTTCATCATCGCACGTGGCTGTAGCAGCAAGAATTCCACAAGCAGAGGATGATTCTGCTCTCACCTCTCGTGTTTAGGAGTCTGTATTTGCCAGAGCAAACATGTTTACTCTCCCCACATTTGTGTGCATTCCTTCACACATTCCTAAGCCAACTTGCAGGGATGTAGGTGCATGTTTGGAGACTTGAGGCTGGATCCAGCAAAGGAGGAAGTTATTTTGTCTGATGAGCACTTAGGGGAGAGGGAGGGACAGCTCAACAAACCTGGTGTCCTTGTTCCCATGGAGGCATGGAATTAGTCCAGTATTCCCTAAATATCCGTGGTTTGAAAGAAAATAATTCCATCATTCCCACTCTGCTCCTATTTTTGAGATACTCTCAGTGTTTGTGTCCTGTTTCTGTTTGGCTGGCTCTATTTCTGTATCAAATAAATAAATGTATATATGCACACGCACACACAGAGTCAATACTTTAACTCCATTTCCAAACCCTTTTCTAATAGAAGCAATAAAATATATTACAGCTTCCATCTGATGAATTCCACAGGCTGTCATATCATCTCATTGTTAATGAATTGTGTTATTTCTGTGAAGTTAGTGGGGCTTTTTCCTTTTTAAATGGGTATTCAGCTGCCACACTGACTTCTTGCAGCTCTCCCAAATCGCTGCGGTGGGAGAGCTGAGGAGAAAATCAAGATATATTAATTTCTCATTTTGTACTTGGGCCAAGAGACTTTTCAATGTCTCAGCTCATGTGCTGCACCAGGGAGATAAAAGTAGGAGTTCATCAGACTTTCCCAGTGCTTTGTATTTCCACATTGCTCCTGAAAAACCACCCTTTTTAGCACTGACCAGAGTGTAATGTTTTTGTCAGTTTAGCATAATAAAGCTGTCAACACACCCTGTGATCTTGCCAATATTAGCAAATTTCTCTTTTCAGATTTTGTTCTGTTTGGGGGACAGAGCTTTTGTTGAATTGCTTCTTGCCTGGCAGGTTGAGATTAGGAAACTTGCTACCAATTACAATATCTGAAACCTCCACCTGATTGACAGCCCGGGCTGGAGTGTTGGATTTAATGCTCTGCCTCCATATCTTGCTCAGCCACAATCATTGTTCTGAACAATTGGGTCTCAGCCTTGATTTCATTTTTTTTTCCTCCTCATAATCTTTTATTTACCATTTCTGACTAAGTAGCTAAGATGTTTATTATTAAACACACACCTCAGCCATGTGTTTTTCCCCGAAGCGCACCAAAAATGCAGTTTCATGTTCACCATGAAAAATACCTGGTTCAGTCTCATTTTTCACTATCACATAGCCAATCAATAGCAAGGCTGAAATGTTGCTTAATAACAAAATGAGGAGTTGTTCCACGCTGAATAGCAGGTATTGATGTTTCTCTAAATGTTTGTTTATAGATTATTTTTCCATTATGTATGTGTGTCTTTATAGAGAACAAAAAAACCCTTGATAACCAATATTCCAGGATTTCTTCCTACTGTGCACTGAAACACCTGATAACTTTTAATGTGTAACCACAATTTCATACAGGTTGTTGCAGTCTTTTTTATTTCTTCAACAAACAAGGGTTTAGGAAGACTTTTGATTTTTTTGTAGTTTTAGTTTGGGGAAAAAGATGACTTAATACCATGTTTTTGTTTTGGAAGAATTAGCACAAGTCTGAGGGGTGATGGTATCTGGATGGAAACTGACAATTCAGAGCCCTGGAGCTGGGATGTGTTTATAGAATCACCGGATAATTTGGGTTGGAAGGGACCTTAAAGCTCATCCAGCTCCACCCCCTGCCACGGGCAGGGACACCTTCCACTATCCCAGGGTGCTCCAAACCATCTGGGAATGCCCAGACTGGAGAAGGGAAGGATCCAGGGAGAGCTCCGAGCTCCTTGCAGGGCCTAAAGGGGCTCCAGGAGAGCTGCAGAGGGACTGGGGCCAAGGCCTGGAGGGACAGGAGCCAGGGAATGGCTTCCCAGTGCCAGAGGGCAGGGCTGGATGGGAGATTGGGAATTGGGAATTGCTGGCTGGGTGGGCTGGAATTCCCAGAGCAGCTGTGGCTGCCCCTGGATCCTTGGGAGTGTCCGAGGCCAGGCTGGACATTGGGGCTTGGAGCAGCCTGGGACAGTGGAATCCCAGTGAGGCCAAGTTTATCCAGCACCACTCACTTTTTGCATCCAACATTCCAGCATTGCCTCAGCCCCCCTTGGTGACCATGGGGTTTTTTGGGTGTTGCTTCATCTGCTCTTTTCCCCTTCCCCATCTTACCGAGCAGAAGAAAAAACTGTCACGAGAGGAAAATGTTTTAAATAGGCAAAAAGGAACAAACTGAAGGAATTTGTCATTTGAATGTTCAAAGCTGTGTTTATCGCTTTGCATAGGATATGGCAAAATGTTTCAACATATGGGGAGTTAATGAATAAGCAGCTTTCGCTTCACCCGGGTCTGTTCCCTCCTCCCACCATCTCCCCAGCACAGGTTGAAGTTTGGGAACAAATACTGAGCTAAGTTAACTCTGTATTAAAGGAACCTTCAGGGAGGTGCTTTGCAGGATTTCTTTGTTGAGGTAACAGGATCAGAAATTATTACAACTCTAAATTGAAGTGACCATTCTCCTGTGCTTGCCCTGCTGAGGGACCTCAAATCCTGGGGCAGCCCGGGGCCCCTCAGGAGGAGGACACTGAGGGGCTGGAGCGTGTCCAGAGAAGGGAACGGAGCTGGGAAGGGGCTGGAGCAGCTGAGGGAGCTGGAAAGGGGCTCAGCCTGGAGCAAAGGAGGCTCCGGGGGGACCTTGTGGCTCTGCACAAGTCCCTGACAGGAGGGGGCAGCCGGGGGGGTCGGGCTCTGCTGCCAGGGAACAGGGACAGGAGAGAGGGAACGGCCTCAGGCTGGGCCTGGGGAGGGGCAGGCTGGATATCGCGAAAATTCCTTCAAGGAAAGGGCTGTCCAGCCTGGTAGTGGTGGAGTCCCCATTCCTGGAGGGGTTTCAAATCCCTGTGGATGTGGCTCTTGGGGACATGGGAGCAGTGGTGGCCTTGGCAGTGCTGGGGAATGGTTAGACTCGATGATCTCAGGGCTTTTCCAACCTAAATGATTTTATGATTAGAGGAAAACAGACACTTTTTGCCTCAGCATTAACAAGTAATTATTCTCATTAGAAAGCAGCGATGTTTATGAGAAATGATGCCTTTTTTTTTTTTTTTTTTGGTAAATGATCCTGTAAACCCAATGGCTGCAATCATGGAATCACAGGAATAATCTTCCCGAGGACTCGCTGCCTTCATTTGCACTGCTGTCACTCTGAGTGATATTTTAATTCTTCCTGCCCCTAAAAATAGTCCAGAGCCATAACTGATAGATAAATTAGAGAATCCCCAGGAAGTGCTGCTGAATGGCTCTGTTTGCCAGCACAATAAATGTAGAAGGCAATAAATGTCCTCTTACATCAGGAGGAGGCGTGTAATGAATAAATGATGGGAAAAGGAATTTTGAAAATAAATGATCAATCCAACCTAAGTTGAAAAACAGTTTATTAATAACTTGGCCTTCAGTGGGAGAGAGGGATCTCTGCAGCCAGAGATGGACCACTGACATCTGGCAGCAATGGATTTTTGGGAAGTTGATTCAGGTTTATGAGCAATAAGCTGTGATTTAGACCCGGCTTTTTCCGTATGAGTTTTGCTGGTTCACCTTTGTGTTACAGGAAACAAGAAGACAGTGGATTTAATTCTTGTTTCTGTAGTGTAAGCGCAGAGGATGCTGGGTTTGGGGAAAGCTTTGTGTAAAGCAAACCAGCTCCCACAATACCTGAGGAAATCTGGGCTCTGCACCACGCCCTGCTCTGGGTGTAGCATTTCTTCACCTCATTTTATTGTGCTTTTCATGTGCGGGAGGTCAAGCCCTGCCCAGGAGCAGCTGTGTCCAGTGGCAACATCCTTAAAATCAGGGAGAGTCTGGCCACAGTGGGAGCTGGACCGAAATCCTGGGATGTGACCCCACTGCAGAGAGAAAAGAGCTGTACCGGCTTTTTCTGACATTACTTGTGGCACAGATCCAGCTTTGGCCAGGCTTTGCCACAGGAATGAAAGTTTAAGTAAAGGTTTTTCTTCTGCATTTAGAATTCAGTACAGAAAGGCAAAATTCTGTATTTTTCTGTGCTCTGTGAAACTCCCCCAAAACTAAACCAGTAGATTTCAAACGGAGAGAAGGAAGTCTAATTGAAGATGACCAGAGGGAGTTGTAGGAAGAAAACGGGAGAAAATAGGAGAGGTGAGAGAAAATCAGAGTAGTGGACTTTGTGAAGAGCCTGGTGACAACTTCGTTGCAGCCAAATTTTTGCTTTAAAGAGCAAAACCAATTGGTCTTGGGCACTGCAAGTTTCCTTTAAAATCCCTGACCCCCTGTGAATCAGGAGAGAAGAGGTGGCATCGAGTTTCTGTATTTGTGAGATCCTCCTAGAAAAATAATGTGTCATTTTCACACTAATCCTTCCAGGGTGGAAGTTTCTTCTCTTTTTTATGTGGTCTGTTTTCCACCCTGTTTGTGGGTTCTGTGTCTGCCACCAGCTTGGTATGAACTAGACCCAGCTCTGCTGGGCTGAGCTCGTTGTTGCTCTTGGTTTTAATTAGGATTTTGACACAGCAGAAGTGGATGAACCCTCAGAGGTGGGACTGGGGATAGAAATGCTGCTGCTGGTGGCATGTTGAGCCCCTTCAGCGTGTCGGGGAGAAATGAAAGTTCCCCCACCTCACTCCTTTGGAAGCAGAAAGCATTTTCCTACCTGAGAGCTGGGACTTTTCAATGCAGATCTATTCACATGCATATTGCTGTGCCTCAAAAGGCCTTTCCCTTTGAAACAGGGGAGGAAAATCATGTGTTTGAAACCAGGAGATACTCTCCTGCCACTTTAGAAATCTTTATTTTTTCCCTGCATGTCAGGGAATTTAACCCTTTGTAGGCCATAATCACTCAGGAAATTTATGCTCAGGAAAATACCAAAGCAGATCTGTGCTAATTAGGAAACAAATCCAAATGAACCACAGCAGAGGAGTTCAAACATTTTCCTGATTCTCAGAAGAGAATTAGAATTGTTTAAATGTCTTACCTTAATAAGGTAAGACTGTTTTTCATATCCGGTACCACTTTAATCCAGTTCACAGATTTTTTTCCTGCAATAAAAATTATTCTCTATATAAATTGATACATTCAACTTAAAGCCCAAAGAAGATATTCCCTGTTTCCCATAGGCTGCAACAATAATACAGAATATTTTCTGGTGTTTTTTGATGCCATATGTGTTTTTAAAAGCACTGCAGATAATTTCTGTTCCGTGCCAGCTCCGATGTCTGTTCATGCCAAGCTTCTTGTGGATTTCAGGAGTTCAGAGAATCATGGAATCAGAATGGTTTGGGTTGGAAAAGACCTTAAAGCCCATCCAGTTCCAATCCCAGGGGCACCTCCCACTGTCCCAGGATGCTCCAAGCCCCAATGTCCAGCCTGGCTTTGGACACTCCCAGGGATCCAGGGACAGCCACAGCTGCTCTGGGAATTCCATTCCAGGGCCTCACTGGAACTACTTCTGTTTCATCTCTTGGGAAATTCACCATTTTTTCACTGCCTCACTTTCTCCAGGCAAGAGGAAAGCAGTGGAATCATCCAGATATTGAGTGAATTCCCTGATAAATTCTCTAGAAGGAGGCAGCACACAATTCATTATCCTGAGACATGGGTTAAAACGTGCAGTCGTTTCCTTCCACCATTTTTATTCAGCAATGTGTGAGAGCATTCATTTTGAATGACTATTTACTCATTTCTGGCACTCCTTGTCTAACATGTTTGCATCCTACTTCCCTTTTTGGATCAGATTCCAACTTTTAAGATGGGGAATTGTTGTTTTTCGTATTGGGCAGCTCCCATTTCACGTGGATTTGCCGTGCAGTGCAGTGAAACAGCAGAATGCAGGTTACAAAACTGAATATTAGGGACTGTTGTAGGTGGTACTGAAATATCTCATGCATCAGTTTTCAGCAAACCCTACTTGGTGGGATTTGCAGCAGCGTTAGGGGCTGGATGTGTGTGTGGCTTTTTGGGATTACAACAGTAATATGGAGATTTTTCCTCCTTTTCTCATTCCCATCTCCTGCTGGGTTTCAGTTTCGAGAGCTTTGCATTCAGCAGGTGACGCTGGAAGGGAGCACAACACACCAAAAAATGCTTTTTGGAAGCTCTGGGTTGTTCTGTAAAGAGTAAGAGGGGAGGGAATTCTGCCCCTGTGCCCCTCTCAGGTGAGAGCCCACCTGCAGAGCTGCCCCAGCCCTGGGGACACAGCAGCAGGACCTGGAGCTGCTGGAGAGAGTCCAGAGAGGCCCCGGAGCTGCTCCCAGGGATGGAGCCCCTCTGCTCTGGAGCCAGGCTGGGAGAGCTGGGAATGTTCCCCTGGAGAAGGGAAGGATCCAGGGAGAGCTGCGAGCCCCTTGCAGGGCCTAAAGGGGCTCCAGGAGAGCTGCAGAGGGACTGGGGCCAAGGCATGGAGGGCCAGGAGCCAGGGAATGGCTTCCCAGTGCCAGAGGGCAGGGCTGGATGGGAGATTGGGAATTGGGAATTGCTGGCTGGGAGGGTGGGGAGGGGCTGGGATGGAATTCCCAGAGCAGCTGGGGCTGCCCCTGGATCCCTGGCAGTGCCCAAGGCCAGGCTGGACATTGGGGCGTGGAGCAGCCTGGGACAGTGGGAGGTGTCCCTGGACGTGGCAGGGGTGGAATGAGATGAGCTTAAATGTCTCTTCCAACCCAAACTATTCTGTGATTCTTTAAGAAGAAAATCAAAGATGTTTTGGAATAAGAGAAGAGCCCCAGTGTGAAATCAGAGCTGTTTTCCAGGGAATGCCATTCCCTGTGTGCCAGAGCTCAGAGCTCTGTCTGTCCTTACTCAGTGCAGTTCCCTGTAGCTGAAGCTGTTCCATTTGCTGTGTTTATATGAAAAACTATTGATATCTTTTCTCTCTTGTCCCTCTAATTCCACTGAATAGGTGCAATATTTTTTTATTTAACTCTTCCCAATAATTCCTTGCCAGCCAAACACGCCCCGTGGAACAAATCCAGCCCAGACTGTATTCATTGCACCTTTCAAACAGCTTTTGTGAGCCTCCTTCCTTCTTAAGAGTTTCTGCTGCTACTGTCACTTAATTTTTTGGAAACTTTCTTTAATTATATGTTTAAAATAATGTGCAGAATGCTGATGATTTGAGAATCTCTTGTGACTGAGCAGGCAGGAGTTTTTCAGTGGGATCTCAACTGAGCAAAACAAAATAATGCTGTGTATAGGTGAGATGAGTTATTGGATAATAGTAGAGGTTGGACTTCCTTTTGTTAGCAAATCTGCAGAAATTGGGGTTTTTTAAAGGCTTTTTAAAAAGCAGAAAATGACCCTTTTAAATTCAGAAAACATCAATGAATTTTTTTCTTTGAATCGTTGCCTTGAACTGACAAGAGATTATTTCAGGTACTTGTAAAATTGAAAGAACTTAATGAAAAACTGAAAAATCCTTACGAGACCTGTGCTTTTATATTGGAAAAATCAAGTGTAAAATGCTCTGTGTGTTTGTACCGTGCAGTGTGTGGGATGTTTTCGAAGTGGGACTTTTACCAGTTGTTGACAGAACAAGGATTTGGTGACAGTGTTTGAGAGGACATTTGATGTCTTTTTACTTGAGTAGCTGATGCAATTAAAAGTTTTCAGACACACTAACCTCTTTTTATGTGACTGAGTTTCCTGGAAGTGTTTTGCCCAGGCTTTAAGAATTTGAAGACAGAATAACTGGAAAATTTCAGGGTGCAGGTGGCATAAATAAAACTCCTGCTGGCAGGAATTCCTGGCCCTGCACAGGACAACCCCAAAAAACCCACCCTGTGCCTGAGAGTGTTGTCCCTATGAGGTAATTCCAGATTTTATAGTAACAAAAGGGATGTTTTTCCTGTAGCTGCCCAGATCAAAGGTGTGGGAGCTTTTTAGAGTCACTTTGGTTCTTTGGAGGGAGAAAGAGGAGAAAAAATATTGATTATATCAAGTTCATCCTCAATGCTCCCATACTTTATAAAGTAAAATACAAAAATCCAAACCTACAGGTATTTCCATGTATTCTCAGACAGCTGGGTAATCGATACAGAGATGGAATTTATCCAGCTGGACCTGTTGCTGTGAGGAATGAAGGAGAATTATAAATGATTGTGGTTGTGTGTGCCCATCCAGTCCCACCCCTGCCATGGGCAGGGACACCTCCCACTATCCCAGGTTGCTCCAAGCCCTGTCCAGCCTGGCCTGGGATACTTCCAGGGGTGAATCCCATCCAAAAAAACAAATTCCACGATGGGCACAGGGGTTGGCAGACCCTTTCTAACCCTACGCAGGGAAATGTTGAGTTCAGAGATTTTACCAAAATAAATGGCCGTGATAGGGGGACAATGTAGGTGACACAAAATGCATTCACAAAAACAACTGAAAGTCTGTTCAGGCCAGTGAGGGAAAAGGTGGAATGTCTGTCTGTGGATGCCTGGGGAAATGGAGGTGTGCAGCACAAGGGATCACTTGGAATGGGAAGGAAAAATAAGGGCTCCAGTGGAAAACAATCCATCTGTAGGAGGGAGCATCCCCCAAATACCTGCGGGATGGCTGAAGTGCAGAATAACAGCTCTGGCTTCAACAATGCACTGCAGGAGGGAGCTGGAAATGGGCAGTGAGAATAAACAGAACCCATGAGGAATGCAGGAAAAAGGAGCCCAGGAAATAGTGGGAATCATCTTCAGAGGTCACAGAACATAGTTACAAATTCAGAATGCTTGTAGGAATCTGTTTGAATTATTTGGCCTCGTGTGTCATCCAGCTGTAGGAATTCTGTGGGTTTTGCCTTATTAAGAGCAGTGCAGTGACTTTTTAAACTTCCAGATCAATGTGTTTGGTGCTAATAATTCCACTGTGCCATGCTTTCGTTTTCTTAGGTCCTGGAATTTATCTGAGGAGGTTTTTAGGGAGAGCCCACCTGTCTGAGTTGTGGCTGCTTTTCCTTCACGAGGCAGCTTCCGAGCACAATGGGTCTGCTGGGATCCACTCTTGGAAGAGCACTGAGAAATTCTCCCATTACTTTGATTTAAACGTGCTCAGAGCTCGTTTCCTTTCTTGCTTCACTAAATATGAGCAGAGTTCTCCACCTAATATGAGTGTAAAATGTGATTTTCTTGGATTCAGGTGCTTATCAGTCATCCAAACAAATACCTACATTGTTTTTCACCAGGGGTTTTTTATATTCTCAGTGGTTTTTGTTGTACCAGTGCTGATACCTCCTCACTGCTCTCACCTGGTGTTCAAAGCAGCTGCCAGAGACCATCCTTGAAGTTCTTCAGTTGCTTCACCATCACCAAAACCTGTTATTGATATGTAGATTCTTACATTTTGGCTTTTGTTGTAGCAGCATCAGCTGTCAGTCAGTTGGTATCAGATTTTCTGCCTTTTCTTGTGGCTGTTTTCACCTGGATCATGAACTTGGCACAGTAAAAAATCTGCTGTCCGTATTCACCCCCTCTTTGCTCTCCTGCTAATCCCAATCATCAAAATACCACCTGACGGTGACACCAAAATTCAGAGTATTTGTGGCAGCAACATTCAGAGAAGTCTGTTGCTCGGACCAAATGCAAATATTAAAGTGGTTTTGGGTATTGAACTCATCCTGTTTGGGTACTGCAGCTCATAATTCCACAAAATGAGGATTTGGTAGGATTGATCAAACTGCTTCCTGAGGGAAGTTCCCACAAATATCAGCTGGAAAAACCAGACAAAACTTTTTAAAGCATCGAGAGAGAGACAGCAGCACAAGCCTGTGCCATGACACTGTTGCCAGGGCTGTTGGATTGAAAGAGACAGAATATTTTAGAATTTCTTTCAGGAACTTTATTCGTGGTCTCTCTTGGGCTGGCGTGTGAGTGTTATTTGTGCTTTTCAAAAAATGGTAATCTTGCACTCATTATGGCCCAAGGCAGCCAATCTCAGGCAGCAGTGATAGGGGAGATCTAATAAACAGAGCTAAACCCAGCTATTTTCCATTGATTTGAAAGAAGACAGAGCTAATCTGTGATTCTTTCTGTTGGGCTGCTGCCACAAGATGAATTTCACCTCCAGCTGCAGAGCAGATTGCACATCTACAAGGCAAAAGAGATTTTCACCCTGATAGCAGATCCAAATTTCCATATATATGGAGTTGTTAAGACTGCAAGGGGCCTTGGGAGGTCCAGGCACCTGCTCAGAGCAGCATCAGCACCGACGCTGAGCAGATGGGTGAGGGCTTTGTGGAATTGTTGGGGACCTCCGAGGCTGCAGATACCACAGCCTCTTAGGATCCCTGTCCCTTTGCTCTCCGTGGAGGGAGGTACTTGTTTGACCACTCCATGGGACCTCTGCCTCTGGTCAAAATGAGTTGGAAACAAGTGGTGGTTAAAGGGATTTTCCCAGATTTTCTCAGAGTTTGAGACTTCCTCTTAAAATCATGGCTGCTGTAGACCGTGGAAGAACTTCCCTGGACTTAGCGCTGTCTCTGCTAAAAGTTTTGCCAAAACAGCTCTGTGAGTGACCTCAGATTGTCTTGCCTTGAGTTTCCAACACCTCAGGACTTTGTGGGAGTCGTTCATGCAGGATGAGCTGAGCTGTGCAGGAAGGGAGTAGGAGATTTAGGCTGAACTGACTTTCTGCTGCTGTATTTTGAAATGAAATGTGCAGAATGGACAGCTCTGGACCTTGGAATAAAACACTGGAATATCCCTGGAAGTCACAGCCATTCCTGGATAGGACCCTTGGGTAGTGGGAGGTGTCCCTGCCCACAGCACGGGGTTGGAACTGGATAATCTTGAAGGTCCCTTCAATCCCAAACCATTCCAGGATTTTAGGATTCGTGCTGATCATGGTTTGCCTGTGAGCTGCTGTAGCTCCCTGTGGTGTGGTTTTTGCTTTGCATAAGTGGCCCATTGGACCAGTATTTAAGAATTAATTCCATAAAAGCAACCAACGACAGAAATTTAAAATCCTTATTCCTGTGCTGCCGTTTGTACCTGATGCCACCAACAGAAGGGATTTCCCAACTTACATTTCCTGGGCATCACCCCTGGCAGCAGCAACTCCCATTCCCGTGTGCCTCAAAGATGTACCATGTTCCTTTTGGGGGGCAAAGCCTGCTTTAGGTCGTGGAGAAATAACCCCATTGGTTCCTGAGGGAGAACATAATTTAAAACACAGAATAGTGGCTTTTTTTAAAAAACCTTAAAACAGGGCTGAGCTGAGAAGGAAAATTGTAAATGGGAATGATTTGAATGAGGCTTCTTGTCATCAGGAGGGGCCATAAATACAGTTGTGCATTTTCAGGTGCGTCTCTAAGCCTGAGCACATTTGTATTAACACCAGGACTACAATTACATGCAGATTAGCTGCTTGGCTGAATAGCTGTAAGAACTTTGAATAGAATTGTCCTTTTCACAAAGGTTTTCATTTTCTTTGGCAGCTCTGAGTGTTAACAAATTAGAGATCGATGTTCTAGCAGGGCAGAAAAGTGAAGTGAGGCATGGCTGGGGAGAAACTTCAGAGCCATTAATAGTTGCAGTTAAAGGCATTAGTTAGTGGTGCCTGAAAAACAGAGTTGGAAATTCAGAAGAAAAGGTCAAAAATCACTCTCTTTCCCCCCATTTTCTGCTGATAACTGAGTTAAGTATTTTACCCCGCATGCTGCACACTGAATATCTTTGACAAGCACCCATCATGGAATCAAGCAATCACTGATGGGAAGTGAATTTTCTTCCTGCAGGGCGTTTGCCAGGCACAGCACGTGTCGTGGAATCACAGATTGGTTTGGGACCTTAAACACCGTCTCATTCCAACCTGCCATGGGCAGGGACACCTTCCAGGGGTTTTTTTGGGTGGGTTTGTGGCATTTGCAGCACATTTGGATACCTTTGGGGTTTTATCTCTCTGTAGGAGCAGGTACTGGGTGGTTTTGGGGGTCCCAAATCCTCCTTCCAGTCCATAACAGTTCAGGCGTCTCTTCTGTCAGAGGGACAGCTTGGTCCTGACGCAGCTTCTTCCAGGCCACAAGGGACAGATGAGGTTTTATAAAGGCAGAAGAGAGGGAATTGCACTTGAATTTGAAATAGGCAGCTCTAGGCAAGCACCACCAAAATCCTGATGATTTGCTTTAGCCTTAACTCCCTTATCTGTGTGTCCTCTGCAGGTTTAGTCCAGCATCCCAGCTTGCTTCCTTTGCTGCATTTTTTTTCTGTGGGGCTTCTCTTTCAGTTTGAATTCCTTCTCCCTGCCTTGCAGCTACTTCTCCCGCTTACTGCACATAAAAAAAAATTTCTCCTCTGCTGCAAAAGCTCATCCCCTGCTCTGTTCATTCATCTTTAGTCCCTGAGTTGTCCTAAATTGTGGTGGAAGGGATTTCTTAGGTCCTTTTCCAAAGGCACCTTTTATGCTGTAGTTAAGGATTGGAAAACTGGTTTGCTTTGGGCAGCAACCATTTTTTTAAGGAAAGATGCTCCGTTTGAATAGATTTCATAAAAACCCAATTTTCAGCCCTGTGACAGATCCAGAGAACTTTCTCATCCATCCAGTGAGTCCTAATGACAGCCCCAGTGAGGGCAGTGAGCCCCCTCATTACGAAGGAGCTCATAATATGATTTTAAAACAAGAGTAGAAGTCTTAAGTGTTCTGTAGAATCCCTGAGTGTGGATTTGGACATCCTTAGTTTCATCTCTGGAATAAAAACTGCAGCAATGGACTGAGTAGGGCAGCTGGATCAAATGAGAGCAGTCAGAACTTGTATAAAAAATAACTTATCTAAAAATTCAAGCACAGGCCTGATCTGCTGACATTTCAGAAGAGATTCCCTCATCCATAGATCACTGGGAGGCAGAATGAAGATGCAGCCTTACTTGGGAAGCTGTCTGATGTTAAATGCTTGCTTTTCCATAGCTTGTTAAAATCAATTCAGAGACAAACAGAGGCATTAAATTCGAATGCAAATGCCATCGGAATGGTCATATTTATAAAGCTGTAATTTAATGTGACTTGGAACTGGGGTGTAGGCACAGAACAGTTGATGGTTTTATTCTCTTTTTGTTCTTTCTTCTCCCCTAATTCCTCCTGTCCTTGTTCACTTGGTGGCGCTTTCAAAGATGAAACATGACTGGATGTTTCTAAGTTTATTTCTTCTAATCTTGCCTTTTCCTCTGTAGCCCAGAGGAGACCCCAGAGCTGCTCGAGGGCTGGAGCCCCTCTGCTCTGGAGCCAGGCTGGGAGAGCTGGGGGTGCTCACCTGGAGAAGGGAAGGCTCCAGGGAGAGCTGAGAGCCCCTTGCAGGGCCTAAAGGGGCTCCAGGAGAGCTGCAGAGGGACTGGGGCCAAGGCATGGAGGGACAGGAGCCAGGGAATGGCTTCCCAGTGCCAGAGGGCAGGGCTGGATGGGAGATTGGGAATTGGGAATTGCTGGCTGGGAGGGTGGGGAGGGGCTGGAATGGAATTCCCAGAGCAGCTGGGGCTGCCCCTGGATCCCTGGCAGTGTCCAAGGCCAGGCTGGACATTGGGGCTTGGAGCAGCCTGGTCAGTCTTGAATTTGGACTAAAATCAGTGAAACAACTTCATTGTGGCTTTGGAAATCTCTTCTCTTGAGGCCATTCAGATCTCAGGCTCTGTGTCAACAGGATGATTAAAACAAAATGCTTCCTATTACCCACAAATGGCTTTGTTAGAGATACTGAGATGAAATGGCCACAAGTACAATTAAGGGAGAAAAGAAGCTTAACTGCAGCAGAAATGGATTTAAAAGAGGCACAGAAAACTTCCCAATTTGCCTTTCAGGGAACAGGATAATCTTTGCCTGCCGATGCTTTGAGTCTTTCTGTGGGGGAGGATGAGAAGGAAGAAGTCTTTAAATTAAAAATTCTCCCCTGATTCTCAAAGGTGCCAAACAGCCCAAGCCCTTCGTTCCTTTGGTGGGTGGAGCAGGTGCTGAGCTGAGCTGGAGTCAAGCTGGGCTCATTTTTGTCTTTCACAGCACTAACTTGAAGCAAAAGGGCAGATTTGTCTCTGTTGTATGCAAGTCAAATGTCTTTTTTTTCTTTGTCAAATCAACTCTTAACTACGTAACTATTAAATTTAATTTAAAAAATTAAATAGATTGCATGAATGTTACTCTCATAATGAATTTCTTCAGGGCTTTAAGAGCCAGGGGGCTTAAAAGCAAGAATTCAGTGCCAAAATAAGTCGTGGTCTGTCTGCAGCAGAAACAGCTTCGCCACATTTTTAATAAAATGGTGCATATAGGTGAAGTAGCTCTGGTGAAATTAAATGAGGGATCTCAAGTTCTCCTTGTTCTTTTGATAATCTTTTATCAGCTTGCATGACACAGGATCTCTCAGAACTTTACCTGGCTGCAAATCTGAAGATTTTCAGCCCAGAGTGAAACGTGTACTCGTGCTTTGAGGTCCCCCATGCAGACAAAACAGTGACCTTGTGAGGGGCTCCAGGAATTTATTTTCTTACACAGACCTTTGAAATCAGAGCTGTCGAGAGAAATAATTCTCCTCTTATTCCTCCAGCTTTAAAAAGCTGCTCCCACTTTCACTCAGGGAAAATTATTTCAGTGGCAAACGTGGTGAAAACACTTTTCACCCGTGGTTAGATCTCATTTTGCTCTTCGTGACTTATGGCATTATTTGTATTTTCTGTGGCTCTGTGTATGTGTCAGGGAAAATTGGATGGATTTACAATGAAAATTGAAATTCTCTTTAACTTCTCTTTCAGCCTCTGTTTCTCTCAGTTCACTCTGGAGGTGGTTCTGGAAAAGGCACCACTTGTTACTCAATTTTACTGCAATATGTTCATTACCTTTGGGCCAAAACCACTGGATTTGGGTTGGAAGGGGACTTTAAACTCATCCAGTTCCACCCCTGCCATGGCAGGGACACCTTCCACTATCCCAGGGTGCTCCAAGCCGCATCCAGCCTGGCCTTGGACACTTCCAAGGATGAAGATAATAAATATATGCCTTTATCTGGAGATGAGGAAATGATGTTACGGCACCATTTTTAATCTGCATTTAGGGAAATGACCACTGCACTTTTATCTGGAGGATTAGGGAGGACTGGGAAAATGAAACTTCATCTCTGGATTACAGAGAGTTTATCTCTAAAAGAGAATCTGAGTGAATTTCAAAGGAAGGCCTGAGCCAACAAACAGCACACTTCATCTAAGATAACAAATGATTTCTTGATAGCTTGTAGGATTGAAACTTGTGGGCATACATAGCAGCTCAGTTGATCACTTGAACTGCAATTAAAAAGCAGAACAAGTACACCCTCAATATTGTTTTTATGTCAGAAATGCTCCTTCATGCTTGAAAATGATAAAAAATTGCAATCGATCCTTACAACTGTTCTGTTCATCTTTATTGACCGGGCCAAAGAAAGATAAATGGCAGCTTAAATAAGATTCTAGTCCGTGTTGGCCTGGGAGGGGACAGGGGGTGATGGAGAGCGATTCATCATCTCAGCCCTGCCCTGGCCACGCTCGCCCCGCCGCCCGTCGCGGGCTCATCCCGGCCCTATCGATCCCATCCCATCCCAACAAGCTGGGTCTGGCTGTCATTGGGCAGCTGGGATTGCTGCATGCCAGGGGGTCACTGGTGTGAGGAGAATTTCACTTCCATTTGCTCGCCGGCCAACGATGATTTATGAAAAAATAAATGACCGCCGGTGCCGTGCGTGGAAACCTCGGTTTTGGTGCAAATGAGTGATTAGGTGTGGGGCTGGCAGTGGGGAGTGCAGCAGAGCTCTGAGCTCCTGCTGATCCAGGCCTGACCTTTGCCTGCAGCACCTCTTGCCCAATTTGTTATCATTTGTGAGAAAATAGGAGCCCTGCAATACAATTTTACCCCTGTCTGGAGCTGGCATTTTATTCACTGATTTCAGTACATTTCAGGATTATCATTCACAAGGAGAGAGCTTGGAAGAATGTTTTTCTTTGCCTTTTTTCTGTAGTTGGTGCTGCTTCTTTTGGAATTTCGGGAAGTGTTTTTGCAGGAGTGAGACCAGCACTGCTCATAAGATGATAAATATTCCTCAGGACATGTTTACTCCCCCAGTGACCACAGACCTGTGTCATCTGGGACTTTTGTGGAAGACTGATCTCTCCACTTCCAGGCTTTTCCACTTTTTTCCTCCTAAAAATGTTTCCATCATTTTGCTTTTTCATACATCAGTGTCTTAAGCTAAACTGCTTTGTTTTACACCAAATTGGAATGATGCTTCCCATGGACTGGATCGTGGCATCCATGTGTGTTATGGAATCATGGAATGGTTTGGATTGGAAGGGACCTTAAAGCCCATCCAGTCCCACCCCTGCCATGGACAGGGACACCTCCCACTGTCCCAGGCTGCTCCAGCCCCAATGTCCAGCCTGGCCTTGGACACTGCCAGGGATCCAGGGGCAGCCCCAGCTGCTCTGGGAATTCCATTCCAGGGCCTCCCCACCCTCCCAGCCAGGAATTCCTTCCCAATATCTCATCTAAATTTCACTTTTCCAGTAGGAAGCCATTCCCTGGCTCCTGTCCCTCCAGGCCTTGTCCCCAGTCCCTCTGCAGCTCTCCTGGAGCCCCTTTAGGCTTGGAAGTGGCTCTGAGCTCTCCCAGAACCTTCTCCAGGGTGAACATTCCCAGCTCTCCCAGCCCGACATATGTTAAATATTTGAAAGATGCAAAATCAATATTGAGGCATCAGTAACTCCAAACCGTGGGATAAAGTCCCAGGTTGTTAAAATAAGGATTCAGCTGGTTTTGATGCAATCTCCCAGTGTGGGATTGTCAGGATTTTGTTGCCATGTTAACATCACTCCCTGGGATGCCGATGACTCAAAGCTACACGAGAATTCTTGCAAATGCCAGCAGAACCTTTTTGCCTCTCCACGCCCTGTTTCCACCAGCATTCAGAGGAAAATGGTTTCAGAGGAGTTTTGAGCTGCTTCAACTTTGCTTTCTCCCTCCAGCTGGGCAGCCAGGTGCCTTTGGTTATTATAGCTGAGGTCCAGCTGTGCCGAGGCTATAAAAACCTCCTGAAAAATGCCACCTCTGTGTTATTGAGACATGAAGCAAAACAACATTCCAGTGATTTGTCTCAGGCTGTAGGATCTCAGGATTCTTTAGGCTGGAAAAGACCTTTGAGATCATCGAGTCCAACCATTCCCAGCACTGCCAAGGTCACCACTGCCCCCATGTCCCCACGTGCCACATCCACACGGCTTTGAAACCCCTCCAGGAATGGGGACTCCAGCGCTGCCCTGGACAGCCCTTTTGGGGAAGAAATTTTCCCAGTATCCAGCCTGCCCCTCCCCTGGCCCAGCCTGAGGCCGTTCCCTCTCTCCTGTCCCTGTTCCCTGCCAGCAGAGCCCGACCCCCCCCGGCTGCCCCCTCCTGTCAGGGACTTGTGCAGAGCCACAAGGTCCCCCCGGAGCCTCCTTTGCTCCAGCCTGAGCCCCTTTCCAGCTCCCTCAGCCACTCCAGCCCCTTCCCAGCTCCGTTCCCTTCCCTGGACACGCTCCAGCCCCTCCAGGCCTCTCCCAGAGCTGTCTGACCTCATGCCATCCTTGTGCTCCTCTGGAATATCCTCCCCCTTCTTCCCACAGCCAGAAACTGCCCTTGCTGTTTTCACACATAGAAAAGTTCTGTTGCTTGGTGAGCATCTCCCACCTGTGCTTTGGAAATGAATGATTTTGTAGAACCAAATCAAAGCTATCCCTGGGTTTAAGGGAGATGAAAATCAGTTCTGAAGCTGCCTGGCTTTAAAAATTAAAATTAGCAACTGATTGAAGCAACCTGGGAGTTTGGAATATTCCAGGAACTCCTTAGAGAGGCATTTTCAAGGCAAGGAGCAAAAGGGAAGGTGGAGCCATGGTTAATTTATTGTGTGACTTTGAAGCTTGGCTCGAGTGTCACCTGTGAGGCAGGGGAGGAGATGTGTGTGAGGAACACAAACAGGGCACTGCAAAGGAGTAAAGAATCTGTATTTTGATTTTAATTTCTAATGAAGAAGTTGCAGAGAGTCCAGGAGCACCTTGTGCTGAGTATGGGATTCCTACCCCGTGTCCCTTTAGGGTTTCCTCCCCAGGAGCCATTCCTTTTGCATAATCAAGAGGATGCACTTAAAAAAAAAACCACCCCCCAAAAAAAGTAATTTCTGAAACTTTGTCATTTTATGGTTAGGTTTTGAGGGTTTTTTGAAACAACTTAAATCCAAATTAGCTTTATTGACTAGATATTAGCGTGCCTGTAAATGCTGTTAACTGGAATCTGTATTTATTCTGTTTTCTTTCCAGAGTGCCCAGTTCTACAAAGTCACCACTGAGCAATACCAAAAAGCTGCTGATGAAGTCTCAGCTCGGTTCAAGTGAGTCTGTTCTCCTGTTTTTTTCCTGGCAGCTGCGTGAGTTCTGTCCACATCAAAATGCACAATAATTCCCCTTTCCTCCCTCACAGATCCTATCAGTCCCTCTGGCTGTTAAAAGGAGGGAATTTGGGAGAATTTGGAGGCCAATGTATAGGAACCATAAGCTGCAGAGAAATGGGATGCCCACTTAGTATACATTTGTTAATTTGTAGTTGATAAGAAGCATGAAAGAGTCTAAGAATAGATCCCTCTCTCTGATGGAGCCCCGAAAATGGGATTCCAGCTTTGCATCACGATCCCATCCATCCCGTGCTTGCACCATGGGAAGGATTTAAATGAGGAATTTCACTCTGCCCTCAACAGTGAAGGTCAAATTAAATAATTTTGATTAGTCCTGAAGAGAGTGAAGTGAAGATCTGGTAATTGATGGATCAAAGTGACAGTGACCCTTAGCCTTGGACTCTTCCCTTTGGGCTGCTCCATCCCTCAGGCAAGAGGTTCCATTTATCATTTTAGTGAGGACACAGAACTTTTTACAGCCTCAATTCTCTCCTCTAACCAAGAAATGCTGCAGAAAATGAATTATTCTGCCACGAGTTTTTTAGATTTGTGGAGGGATTTTCTTCTGGTTTGTGTTTTGTTTTGATTTTTGATGAGCAGGAAGAGAAAAGTCCTCTCTGAGCTGCTGGTAATGATACAAATAAAATTTTAAAGTGTAAGAAAAACACATTTTTTCTCTTAACAGCATGAATTGTTGAATATTCTCTGGTGTATATGTAAAAAATTTTGTAGTGTTTAATGGTGCAGAGTATACTGAGCACTAAATTCATCTGTCCCTTAAGCAAGAGGGACAGGACGACCATTGATCAAGGTCTGATTTAAGCATAATTCGGAGGGTTTTCCATCATGTCTGGAAATCCAGGTAGGTTGGGATAAAATTCCCACCTGGGTGTCTCCTTCCTCTGTTACAGTGGGATATTCTCAGCTTTTTAAATCAAATGATTGCCTCATTTCACTTGCATTATTCCAAAACAAGGTTTTGTTGGGATTTGAAGAGCTCTGGCTGGGTTTAGTGGTCAGAGGTGGGAGATGGGTTTGGGATTGGGATTTTCCTCCTGATACATAAATGTTTTCCTAAATAAAATAGATAAATCAAATACTTTGGGTTCCTTTCTGTACAAATGGAGCTGATTGATAGAGCAGGGGCCAGTCTTGAGCATCGAAGAAACTGAAGAAAACCATTTTAAAGGGTACAGAAATCAAGGAATATTTACTGAGGGGAATTTGGAGAGGGAATCACATTCCTAACACTCGATGAGCTTGGTCTTTTCTTAATTTTCTAGAAAGGTATAAATTGAAATCATCCATTTGACTGGTCTGTAATAGCAGTACTGCAATTGCTGTGCTGCTTTTGCACTTGAAGCCAAATTTCCTAAAATTTATTTGTAATTTTTACATCAGTGGATCCAGTATTGGTCCATTGCCTTCAAAGACAACAAAAGGAAAAAAACAGGAAATCAAAAGGTGCCTGAAATATGCACATAAATTGTGGCAGATTTGATGAAGTGCCTGAAATACCAATATTCCTTTCCAATTTAAAGGTTTTCCCTTACATAAAATCCTTTTAAACACCGTATCCTTTCATTGAAGGTTTCGATGCAGGAGATGTTATTTTATCACTGCCTCCTTCATGGAACTTGATGGATAAATGAGGAATGATTTAGTGAGACCTAAAGATGCTCCTTTGGTGTCACAGGCACTTCTCATGTGCAGTTTAATTGCACGTGAGGATTCAGAGGACAGAGGCTCCAGTGGTGTTTAAAGAGTTGTTTAATTGGCTGTAAAAGAAGAATTAAGTAAGGTTGAGCTGCTAAATTTTGTTAATGCATAAAGCCATGTGCTGCCTGTGATTTCAGGTTCCAAGTGCAAGATTAATGGATCTAATTGTGGGGTTATTAGCAAATAGTCTGACTTTATTTTAGGCATGTCTAGAATTAGGGACCAAGTTTTAGTGATAGAACTTGAATTTCTTCCACTTTTTAAGCTGCATCACTTCCAAGAGCAAGAAGTGGATGGTGTTGTTATATATTAAATATTTCCTGGATTTTCCTTCCTCCATTTAATCCGTGAAATTACATCAGCTGTGGCTTCATCAGTCTCTAGGGATAATTAAACCCTGTTAAAAGGGGAAAAATATAAATACCCCACGTGGATCTGGATCAGAGACCTGCAAGTCTTCAGTCTGCAGTTCCTGTTGCTGCCTGCATTAAGCTGATATTCCAAACGTCCATGAGAAATGTTTTATCCCCACGAAGGCCCTGATTCACATTGATCAAATTGGGAATTATCAAATGCTTCATCTCTTTAAGAGCCTAATTCCCATTGATCAAATCCTAAGTGAGCAGGTTCAGGCAGTTCCTGCAGTCCCCAAATCACATTAAAACAACATTACAGGGCCATGCTGCCCCTCCTAAAGCTGGAATTATGTTCCCACAGTTACATTATAACCCCAATTATTCCATTATGAAGATGGCTCTGTTATAATGAGAAGTTTACACAAGAAGAGAAGAATGCAGCATTACAGGAAGAGCCAGGCTTTGGGCAAGGATTTGAACTTTTCCTAATCAAATTCTCCCTTTGTTTTGTGGGTTTTTCCCCTTAATTTGGAGGGCTGGGAGTGGGGAATTCGGCAGCTGCGGTGGTGACATTTTATTCCCCTGTGGTGTCTCGAGCCAAGTGACATCTTCATTATTCATTTAAGAAGCAGAGAGGGCAAAGGCAGCCTAAAATAAATGTTCTTCTCTTCTGTGGGTTTTGATTTCTGGTGGTATATTTAGAATTTGTAGCTGTGCATTGGTGCTTTTTCCTAAATATTCTGCCATTCCTCTCCTGCTCTGCTGCTCTCATGGACAATGTGGAATTGCTTCTTACTGCTGGGTTTTTTTGGGAAAAACTTAATCCCCAGCTGGCCAGACTGATGGAAACCCCAAGTCCTCCATGGGGGTTGACTGATCAGTTTGGTGGTGAGGTTTTCCCCAAGAATGGAATTAATTCCCCAAAGTTTGCTTTGACACAGTTGTAATCCAGAGGATCCTTTGCATCATCTGGAAGTTTGGGGTGTTCATTGAGTCACAGATTTTTGGGGAGCTTTGTCCCTTTATTACAAACTTTTGGACATGACCCTCATTGGCAGTTCCCATAGAATGGGGGGGAATAAATGACAAATCATCAATATCATGTCTTCCTTTAATTGGGATTTCTCTATCACAAAGCCTGGTTCAATAATGTTTACTGAAAATAGAATTTAAGGCATTGTTATAATCAGAAAATCATGGAGTGGTTTGGGCTGGAAAAGACCTTAAGGATCATCCAGTTCCACCCCCTGCCATGGGCAGGGACACCTCCCACATGAAGTTCTGTTTGATGCTGAGCTGTGAATGTTTGAAATATTAGCAGTAGTTCCTTTGTGTTCTAACTGGTGTTGTTGTGAACTGTGAAGCTGAGAAGGAGTGCAGTGAAACCACAGTAAATTAATAACAGCAACACTTTGATATTCAGATATAATTGTCTCACAAAGCAGTGCTGCCAAATCTTTGGACACTGAGGGAAAAAAAGCAGGAGAGAGAGAAAATCAGCTTTTTATTGATGGTTTTGGACCGAGTCCAGGGAAGTGTGGCTTTATTTCCTTGTCCTCGTTACCCTTCTGATGTT
Organism: Corvus kubaryi; assembly: GCF_017639235.1. Lineage (NCBI taxonomy): Eukaryota > Metazoa > Chordata > Aves > Passeriformes > Corvidae > Corvus > Corvus kubaryi. The sequence continues at coordinate 48,316 of NW_024581996.1, forward strand.
GGGGCACATATGGTGACTTCTGAAGGGCTCTTGCACCGCCTGTAAATGAGGAATATTGATAGTTTCTTAATGCAAATATCTTCAGTCACCATCCTGCTGCACTCACATACCTCTGTAACACAGAAATCTGTGGTGCAGAGAGCCACGCAGAGAATTTGTGCTTTATTTCTGCTTGTGCAGACCCAAACTTCCCGTTTGTAGAAGTTCCTGTTGTACCTTAAATAACATCATTGATTCCCAGAACAGTTTGGGTTGGAAGGGACCTTAAATCCCATCCCATTCCAACCCCTGCCATGGGCAGGGACTCTCCCCAGACCAAGTTGCTTCAGCCCATCCAACCTGGCCCTGAATTAACATCAGCTGCTTTTAAAAACGAAAGTTAAAAGTCCAGATTATCAGTTCTTAATGAAATACTACTTTTTCAATCCTATATGAATACTATTTTTTCAATAACAGAAAATAGGAAGCTACTAAAAATCCTTGGGCAGAGCCTGGAGGCTTTGTGCCTTTAGTTAAGCGTCTTTTGCTCAGCCAAGGACAGTGAGCTCTGCACAGAAACCTCGGGAATTAATCTTTTCTCTTACAAATACAGCAAACAGGTGGTGCTTTGTCAGGAGAGAATCACTGCAGGATTGTTTGCTGATGATGCTGTTGCTGGTGGTCTCCTTGATTTTTTTCTCACGTGTTCTGTCTGGGGATGATGTCCCAAGTTACTCCTGACATCCCTTAGAGAGGTGTGAGCTGTTTGTAAATGATGCTGGGAATTAAAGAGTTAAATGCCATAACTCAGCTCAACCCCTGAGCTTTTCTTAGCAACAGAGCTACTCAAAGGTCTTATTTCTCCTTCTGCTCTTTCACCTCTTCACACACAGCTGTGCTGACACCACGAGAGTTTCTTACCGTGACTCAAGCAGAGGTGTCTGATCTCAAACACATTTCACTCCACAAGCCAAGTGTAGGTACAGTTTTCCAGCATGGAAGTGATGCTGTCACCCCTCTTAGCTTGAAACCAGTCCAGATTCTGAGCACACAGAGCTGCTTCAGGTGGGAAGAGACTTTGGAAAGAGACTTTAATAGATCTTTCCAGTCTCTTGTTTATCTTGCACATCCCAAATCCTGTTCCTTGTGAATAAACTCTTCTCTTTGCTCAGTTCTTTCACTCAGGGCTTGGCCCTCATGGATCCACCTGAGGGCTGTGAACTCACTCAAGAAATCTGTTGGACTTTCTGCTGCTTTGTTCAAGGGATTGTGCTTTGACCCAGGGACCTTAAAAATCATCTGGTTCCAGCTTAAGGAGGGGACTTGGGTGGGCAGCAGTTCCCCCTGTCTCAGTTGCTCTGCACCGATAAATAAATAAGAGAATCCTTTGGCCATTCTCCTGTTATCCTTTGGAATCTCAGAATTCCCTGAAGCCCTTTTTCAGTGTGTTTACCTGTGATTGTCACTTCAGACACGACAACTTTGGGTTCCCCTCCAGCAACGCAGATATTTAACTTTGTTCCTTTGATCAGTGCAGTCAATTAGGAGCTCAAGGGTACTCAGCAGGGCTGGATGAAATATTAATTGTGCATTTGGAGCTGGATGCAGATTCCTTCTGAGCAAAGTGGGAGCCAGGGAGCCTGGTGTAATATCTGTGTGCTTCTCTTTCACGGAGAACGGTGAGTCTGTGCAGGGGGATGTGTTTTCGTTGAAATCTCTGAGCTCTGATGTGAGATTTAAATGTGCTTGGTTGGTCAGGAAACAGGATCGAAGCTCTGTGGTTTTTGAGAGTGATATTAACTTTTAAAATCCATTATTCAAAATTTAGATAGCACATTAATGAAGAGGGTAAGTCAATTTTTTCCACGTTTGGCATAATCTTTTTTTTTCCCCCCCTTTCTAGAAATCATGGATACATTCATTAAATCTCCCCTCGGGCTATCCCCAGTTTTTCACACAGTGAGATCCTTTACTGTCTGGAATAGAGAAAGCAATCTAAAATTAATGTTTGTAAAGCACCAAGTCAGGAGTAGGAATTTTTTTTAATTTTATAGGGATTAATACGGAAAATAAAAGATTTTCTGGGAGGGGGGACAGGTGAAGCAGGATAATTATTGTAGGATATTGTTGTGGGGGGACAACTGCAGGATAGAGTGGGATGATAACTGTGTGGGAAAATTTGCCTGTGGTGGTGGAGTTGGAACTGGAAGATCTTGATGATCTTCAGGGTCTTTTCCAAGCTGAACCATTCTGTGATTTTATGATCTGCAGGTCCTTTTCCTGTTCAGAAGATCCTTTTCCTGTTCAGGGTGGATGTGTTGGAAAGGGAAATGTGTTCCAGCACTGCTGCTCTTCTCTGTTTGCTTACAGAGAAACACGAAGTCGTTTCAAGGCTTCCCTGTGAAAGAAGCGAGTGAAACTCTGCACTCTCACCTTGGTGGCCCCCAGTAAAATCGATGGGATTCTCCTTTGGTGGGCTGGGAATCAGCCCAGTCCTGGGAAAATTGCTGGATGCCCTCGTTAGGGACAGTCCCTGCTGCCAGCTGCGGGTTTGGGAGCTGCTCCCAAGGAATGAGTGGCTCCTCCCAGTGAGTTTGGCTTTCCAGGCTCTGCCAGGGGACATCTGGCTGCCTGCTCCCTCCCAAGGTTTATTGCAAACAAGGAATAAAGCCTCTTGTTTTAATGCCTTATCCTTTGTTGGGATTTCCTCCAAACATGAGTCGCTGATTTCCCAATTACAGCGTTAAAGCCGTGAGGTTAAACCCCAGAGCAGCTCCTTTTTATTATTAATTTGTTCTGTATTTCCTAATCTTTCGTGGCTGACATTTACAAATACCTTTTCTAAGGATGTTTTTAATGAGGCCAAGCCATCCGTAGGATCAAATCCTACAAATCTCATGTGGGAGCCCACAGCAGCCAAACCTCCCTTAGGGGAAGGAGGATGTTTCCCAGAGCTGGTGGTGGGATTTTTTTAAGGAGAATTCACCTGTTCCTGGGCACAGGGTGAAGAATGAATTACCAATTATCTCTATATGTTACCACATGACATACGGTTTTCTTCTTTTTTTCATCTCCTTTCCAGTAGTGTTGGAAAATCAGGGAAGAAAATACACCACAGCCATTCTGCTTGGAGTGCACCTGAGGGAAATCCCAATCTAAAGTCAAAGCAGGCAGTAAATATGTGGGGAAATAATCTCAAATCCTGGGTTTTGTTGCAAAGTGCTGTAAAATAAGGTTTGTAAAATGAGTATTTAGGTTTCTTAAAGTGGTCAAATTGTAGAATCACAGAATGGTTTGGGTTGGGAGGGACCTTAAAGGACATCCAGTGGGGACACCTTCCACTATCCCAGATTGCTCCAAGCCCCATCCAGCCGGGCCTTGGACACTTCCAGGGAAGTGTTAAACCATCTTGATACCTCCTGGTTCACATGAGATGAGTTCAAAAGGGAAATTTTAACTGCTGGGAATAAAAATGATTCCTGGACTTGAGGATGGTGACACCTGGCAGGTGTAGTGTACCTGCCTTACCCTGTTACTAACAGGTAAAGTGGTATAAAAATCCTGAATGGCATAAAAATATTTATTTTTTTTTTTCCTCTGGGAAATAGGTAAGAATTTAGGAGAACAGGTAGGTTCTAATGGGAGAGCTACACTGGCAATTGCAATTTATCTTCCAATATTGGGGTTTATTTTTCTTTTTGCTCAGGGCAGTCTAAACTGAGGTGAATCCCAACCAGATTTGGACCTTGGGTAGAAGTCAGGGTTTCAGGTGTCCCATCAGGTCTGGAATTTCCAACAACTTTTTTATCTTCCGACACCCACCCAGCATTAGGTGCTGTTGCCTTTACATTTTTAAAATAAATCCTCATCCTCAGAGCATCCAAAGAGCAGAAATGCTGCTGACACCAGAACCAAACTGCATTTATTTAAGGCTGATCCTCACACTGGAGGTCCTGGCAGTGCAGAGCAGCAGCTGGAAACATCTGGAGAAGGAGCAGCATATGGATTTTGGGGAAGCCTTTGCAGGTGTGCCTGGGGTTTGGGCTTTTTTGTGGTTTAAAATGCCAGCAAATCACCTGCCTCATGTAAATTTACCTTTAATTAATCCATCTCTGCAGTGGAATTAAAACCAGAAAGCTCCTGTACAGTGGGACACCAGTGGGATCCCTTAAGGGTGGGGACATGGCCAAGGTCCAAGGGACTGTAGTTCAATCTGGAATTAAGGGGTTAATTACTGCCATTTTTTACTTCTTCATACAAAATGTGTATTTTTTTTTAGTGAATTGGTTTGGGTCTCACAGCAAGAGGTTTTAAGTCACCAAACTTCTGGTTTCCATCTTCAGTAGCCTCAAGCAGTGAGGTTTTGCCTTTCTTTGTTGATCCTGGCTGTAGCATTTCCAGCTTAAGTGGGTTTTTCTCACCATAATTTCATTTCTTAAGCAGTTGTGTTCTCCAGGAGTTCACCAAAATGTACATTTTCATACAGCTTTGAACAGGGGAACAGCATCAATCCTGTTCTCATGAGCTTTACTTCCTCTTTCTACCCTGAAACTTCCACATTTCATCAATTTACTCCTTTGATCAAGGAAAATTGGTCATTTTGACAACTGAATTATAGACATGAGTTGCCATTTATGAATAGGGCCATTTTGGAAGTATTTCCCAGAAGATACCAAACCTTGACCAAAAAAAATCCTTTCTTATTTTAGCTTGAAAATTCCGGTTTTTCCCAAGCTTTCCCCAAGGTTTCCTAATGGGCATCTCAAAAAATGACTGTGAGTCAATTAATTGTAGACATTTGCTGGTGTTACTGTGCCATGTGTGGAGCTAAAGGTTATCCAGGGGGCTTGGAAGGACTCAGATCCAACAAAATCCCATCTCCCTGGCAGAAAATTCAAGTTTCATTTATTTCCCTTCAAATGCTCTGCTGTTATTTAATCTTTGTCCTTTACAGGATTTTTTTTTTCCAGATATTCTGCCTGTATTTTCTTCAAATTTTGGCCTGTTTTTCTCAGTATTCCTCGCTGCAAAATGCTAATTATTTTCTGAGCGTGCTGCTTGTTTCTTTCAGTGGCTTTTTAAAGCATAAAACTGAGATCTGTGGGAGAAAAATGAATATATCTGTCATGAAATCACCTAAACCCAATTTTTTAAAGCTTTTTATGGTATTTGGTGAATGCATTTTCCAGTTTTCCTGAACATGAGCTTCGTTCTGAAGCAAGCCAGAACTCTTCCTGCTGGTTTTTAGAGGGGATTTCTGAGCTGTTTGTGGTTTGCTTTGGCATTTTTGGCTTGGATGGATGTGACCTGAGTTTTATGTTCCATGGAAGCACAAAAAGCACATCCTTCTATCCCTAAAAAAGGATAAAATGACAGAAAACTGCTCAGTAGGAGAGATTTAGGAGATTTTTTTCCTCGGGGCTGTTTATGGAGCAGTTCAGTGTTAATGGTTCTGTAGATGCAGGAGACCTGTAACTAAAATTGGAAAATTTTTCAGTGTTTAAAACCTAAATAATTATAAATACACACTTTGTCTCACTGTGTTTTCCCATCCACCTGCCTGGGATATTAAATAAAGAATACCCTGAAATATTTCGAGCCAGGTTTTTTAAGCCTGAGGAAAGGAACTGAGCAAAAGAAACTAAATAAAATAAAATTATTTTGAGTACGTTAGAGGAGACCACTGGAGTGTGGCTGTAAACTATAAGGATGGACTCCTCTTCCAAGGGAGGGTTAAGAGGGATATAATTCCAAACAAATGCTGTGCCATGGGAATTACTGGAAGCAGAGAAAGATCAGAATGGAAAGGTTTTGCTGGACAGGGTTTGTAGATCAGTGTGGAATGGACACAACCTCTTTGCTGTCAGTGAAATCCTGCTCTGGGAGGGGCTGAGGGAATCCAGGCCCTTTTCTTTCATCCTGTATTTTCCCTTTGCCTTGACCAGGCACAAAAGTTTGGCCAAAAAATTGTTAAAATCCTCTCAATAAAAAGATCCCATCAGTGGGATCAATGTAGATCTTAAAAACAAGTGGTTTATTGGTAAATTCAGTGTCAAATTTAGGCAATTCACCAGTTTTTCTCTACTAAATACTTCTGGTTCTCAAGGTAGAGGAATGCAGATATTCTTGTGGACAGTCCAAAAAAGGGATGCGGGGGCTTTTGAAATGAAGTAATTCAAGGTAAAGTTAATTTAGCTCTAATTTAAATGTGGAGATCGTTGCTCCTCTCTGGTTTCTGAGCATGACCCTGCAAGGGGCAGGAATTCTTTTGATTGCTCAGTACCTGGGAAATGTGATATTCAGGCAGAAAAAGTCATTGCTGCGCCTTGGATCCTTCTGCTGCAGATGTGGGAAGATCAAATTCCACCTCTTGCTCTGGATCTGCGCTGGAAATAAATTGTTTTCAGAGAGTCCCAGACTGGTTTGGGTTGGAAGGGACCTTAAAGCCCATCCAGTGCCAGCCCTGCCATGGGCAGGGACACCTCCCACTGTCCCAGGCTGCTCCAGCCCCAATGTCCAGCCTGGCCTTGGACACTGCCAGGGATCCAGGGGCAGCCCCAGCTGCTCTGGGAATTCCATTCCAGCCCCTGCCCACCCTCCCAGCCAGCAATTCCCAATTCCCAATCTCCCATCCAGCCCTGCCCTCTGGCACTGGGAAGCCATTCCCTGCCTCCTGTCCCTCCAGGCCTTGGCCCCAGTCCCTCTGCAGCTCTCCTGGAGCCCCTTCAGGCCCTGGAAAATACAAATTAATACAGATCAGCTCTCCCTTCCCCTCCTTCAGAGGGGGTGTGTGCCACTGCAATAAGTTTATTAATTCTCTCAGATTTTCAGTTCAGTGCTTGAATATAAAAGCCCTCAGTCCCACAGACCCCTGCTAAAAGGAACAGCTCAAATACTGATAATTTCCCCTTCTCACTGCAGTCCCTGGAACACGACCCGCATTTTCCTGGGGTCTCTATTTGTGTGTGTGAAAATTCCTGTCGTAGCGCAGTACACATTTTTCAAGCTAGAAGGGGAATAATTTTATCCTATATCGAAAGAAATGAGAAAAGCAGTTAGTCCTTTCAAAGTTCCCTTGCCACTTAACGTGGCTCCCACTTCCAAGCCATTTAGGAGCTCCATTAAGCCACTGGGTTGCTCCTGTGCATGCATTAGGATCAGAGCTGGGGTAGTATGGAACAGATTTGCTGTATCATGGGCACATTTATGAAGATTGATAACAGCCAGGGCTCGGTGTTAACTTTTATTTTCAAACAGGCTGCAGGAGAAACTGCCTGGTATTGCTTTGAGGCTTTGATTTATGGAAAGGTTGCTGCATGAAAAAGACATGCCATAAACCAGCTCTGCTGGCAGGAGCATTATAAAGTAGGGTTGTAAGGAGAGCAAACAATAACTGACTAATTATGTTCATTATTGTCTCTCTGAGCTCCCTGTACCTTTTGGGGGGGTGGGGGTTTGCACTTGTTCCCACCTCAGCTTTAAAGTGGACTCACCTTTCCCACGGAGTGGGATGAACATGAGAAAATCCTGCTGCTTTCTACTGGCAGGACCCCCCAGAGAGGCCTTTTTTGTTTGTATGGAATGAAAGAGGTCATTGAAATTATACCTGCTTGCACAAGTGTCCCATCCCCTCAATCCCTTGTCCCTGGCTCCTGTCCCTCCATGCCTTGGCCCCAGTCCCTCTGCAGCTCTCCTGGAGCCCCTTTAGGCCCTGCAAGGGGCTCTGAGCTCTCCCTGGAGCCTTCTTTCCAGAGCTGAATTCCCAGCTCTCCCAGCCAGGAGGAGGAGGAGGAGGAAAGGTCTGTGGGAAAAAAAGCTGTTTCTCTTACAATTTCCATCCCTGGCGCATTTTCCCCTAAATTATGACTGTTCTCCTGTGAGGGTTATTTCAGACTCTTATATTTAAGCCCTTAAAAACAAACCCAAAACCCTCAGCATGATGGCAAAGATCACCATTTTCATCTGTAGATGGCAAGAACTATTTTCCTTCTCTCAGCCTGGCACCATCCTTTGTAACAATATGAGCCTCAGCAGCAGCAAGTTGAATTCTTCAGACAGCAGCAATTAGCAGAAAACTTGAGTGAGAACCAGCTGAAATCAAGGGCCACGACCTAACTGGGGAAAATGTGAGTGGTTAATCTAAAGTTTGTCAAACTTGAGCTGCTTTAACTTAAAAGCATCCCTCTCCCAAACTACCTGAAGACCTTGGCACAAAGAAATAGGAGCTTGAAAATCATCTGTGCTAAGGTTATAAAACAGAAGAACGACTTTCTTGGAGCAGAGTGAAGTTCTGTTAAGTAAGCCAGAGTCTGATTAGTGCTGCCAGCACACAGAGGGGGTGAGGAGAGACCTTTGGAAGGTCTTTGTGAGCTGGCACTGAGGTTTCCATCAGTACCCTCTGCCTTCTGCTTCAGACTGCTCCCCTGGTGCCCTCACAGAGTCTGGGAATGGTTTGGGTTGGAGGAGACATTCCAGACCATCCAATTCCACCCCTGCCATGGGCAGGGACACCTCCCACTATCCCAGGCTGCTCCAAGCCCCAATGTCCAGCCTGGCCTTGGACACTGCCAGGGATCCAGGGGCAGCCCCAGCTGCTCTGGGAATTCCATTCCAGCCCCTGCCCACCCTCCCAGCCAGCAATTCCCAATTCCCAATCTCCCATCCAGCCCTGCCCTCTGGCACTGGGAAGCCATTCCCTGTGTCCTGTCCCTCCAGGCCCTGTCCCCAGTCCCTCTGCAGCTCTCCTGGAGCCCCTTTAGGCCCTGCAAGGGGCTCTCAGCTCTCCCTGGATCCTTCTCTTCTCCAGGTGAGCACCCCCAGCTCTCCCAGGGTCTCCAGCCCTGGAGTATCCTCATTGTTGTGTCTTACAACAGCCTGAGGGAAACACCCACCAACAGGCAGTGAAAGATTACAACTTGAAAAATAATTTTAAACTAATGAGGACAGTGAAAAACTGTGAATGTTGTCGTTCACAGCTCATCCCTCCAGCTCCAGTTCGTGACCTGGCCCCAGTGAGGAGCGTTTTCCCTCCCTGGATGCCAGAAAGGCTGCTGAGGGCATTCTGTTTGAATGTTTCTGTAACACACTGCACAAGCACATTAAGGCTGAGATAATTTAGAGCAAGGTCCAGTAACCCCTCACCATCAGCGTGTTCTCAGTGGGGTTATTGCTCTTTGTTGGAGTTGATGACATTTTATTGTCGTTGCAGCCCAGCCGATTCTATTTTATGAAAAGAGTGGCTGGGCCTCATCCCAGTCCAAGACTTGTGGAATCACACGTGGCCTTTGTGGTTTAGCAGAGTGAATCCAAGCCTGTTTTCTTAAATAACTTCATGCCCAAATGGAAAATTGGCATTTGTTCTGCTGTCTCTTAAGATTACAACCTTCAGTTCCCTCAAGTAATCGTCACCCACGGGAGCGGCGAGGCTTGAAGTGTTTAACTGGTGATTGCTTTTTCTGGACGCTGCTTCTGCCCATAATATCTTTTATTTTTGTGGTCAGTTAACAGGGTTTTGGGGCCTTTTATAGCTGAAGAGAATAGTTAAATATATATTGCTCTGGAGAGTAATATTTGGATAATAATGTGCCACGAGTTAGTGTCTTGTGGTGCTTTGTGTTGAGTGCTGTAGTTGACCTTTGCTGGAGAGGAGAGAAGTGTCTGCTTGTTAGAACATACTATTTAGCACCTTTATAAAGGCAAAACTGGTTGGTTTGGGGTTTTTTTTTTAGTGTGAGGCTCAGTGAAGGTTTTATCACCACGATTTGGGGATGATGGTGTGATGTTAGGCCTTTACAAAGCCTGCAGTGAGTCGTAGCTCTTGGGAAGTAAGTGGCAGTAATAAATCCAGAATGTGCTTTGCTGTCCCGGATTTGGTTGGTGCTGCTCATTTGGGTCTGTCTGTAGTTTTTGTGTGTGTGTCTGTGTGCTTTACACACACAGTGATGGAAAGTTACTGTGGGAAATTCAATGTAGGGACAGGGATACCATTAAAATGGATCATTTAAGTGGATGAAACTGTATTTTTTGCCACCTTTATATAGAAGCAGGTTTCAAACTGTTGCAGAATTATTTCTTCCTTTAAAAATCAGAAATAGTGAGGTTTAGTGTATCGTGTACTGATAGTTAATATATCCAAGTAGTCCTGAACTGGCATCAGCCACTTCTATCATAGAAATATCAGCAAAGCATCAATTCAGTCTCCCAGAGGCTGGATCTGCCTTTCCATGAGCTGGAGCTGGAGCTGAGGAGAGCCTTGATTCCTTTGCTTCCCTAAACCTTCATAAACCTCCTCCAAATTCCTTATTAGGAGTAAATAGTAAGGAATTCTAGCACATGGTGTTGTTTGCAGTGATGATCCTTGACTTGTGTTCTCCTGAACAGCCAAGTGGAGTCTTGCCAATCTTCATTAAATGTTTTTTTTTTTTTTTTTGGATGGAGTAAAGCTGAGCTCAAGTGATTCCACATGCAAGCTCTAAAAATAATTGGTGATCTGGGTTTACATGATGAGGTTTGGAAGGCAAATGTTGGTTTGCTGATCACGGAATCGTGGAATTGGAGGGGTTGGCTCCATCCCCACTGAGCTGATCGGACTCTGGAGCTGCGAAGAGTTTGGATTTTGTCCTCAATAGTGGTTGGACAGGCTTGGCTACATCTGGGATCATTTTTTGTGTGTGAACTTGTCAAAATTAGGCGTTGGGTTTGATGTGTGCAAGCCCAAGAAGTATTTTTTTATTTATTTCTAAATATAACATTTAGGTACTACACAATATTCCACAGAGATAAAACTGGTCCTCCTCGAGTTCCTTCTAATTAAAGCCTGCAGTTCCTATATTATCTTTCCTACTCTGTAGCAGCATCCATGCCCCTGTTAGAAGGAATTTGTATCCTTGCCATCCACGTGATTGTTTATTTTAGTATCCTGCTATTCACTAAAAACTCTCCCTTAAGCTGAAAAGAAACGTGCATCCTAAATTTGGGTGATTCCCACACGCTGCTTCCTTTGCAGCTGCAGGAGCCAGCTGTGGGAGAGGTGCATTTGTGTGGTAATGGTGGTGTGCTTTTTATTTTAAGGGGGTTTTTCTTCGTTTTCTGGAGGGGAGGGGAATTTTATAAACAAATTGTGGTTTGGGAGAGTGCAAGTCGATTCATAGCCATTTAAATAAAAGTATTCAGACTCATTTTGTCTTTCAGGGTTGATGGGAATCCTGTTTTCATTTGATAGCTTGCTCCTCGAGATATTTGGAGTATAGGCAGCCACAGCAGGTCGGATCAGAGTCCCCTGAGCTTGTTGGGCAACAGCTGGGAGTGGGTTTTTAGGGAGTGTGCCAAAAATGAGGGAAATAAGCAGTTACGCCATTTTGCCTTCAAACAAGTGGTGGTGTGGGGCTTTCCTGAGCCAAATCTTGCTTGTAATCTCTTGATGGGCATCTCACACCTTCCTGGGTAATTATTTTTGAACCCAAACGTGCTTTTGATGACCCCAGTATCCCCTGACAGTGAGTCCCAGCTTTTCATTCGCTGTTTTTTGGGAAAGGTTTGGATTATTTTTGCATTGTAAAGCCACTGCTAGAAAACCTCTCTGGCTGCCTGTCTCCTGTAATCCATTGATAATTTCATCCTGTAGCTCATTGATATTTGAGATCCAGCTCTTGTAGTTGTCCTCTCTGGGCTGAAGAGATCTGGTCCTCATGTAGTGTCCTGAGGGCCTGAAGAATTACCTTGGCAACCAGTTCATCCAACAAATCAGGGTTCCCAACCAGGATAATTTTTCCTCATCCTCATCCTATTGTCTTTGTCTTCTAAGTCCTTGCCCAAGAAAGGCGTTAAGGATGTGCAAATGTGGAATTGCTCAATCATGGAATGGTTTGGGTTGGAAGGGACCTTAAAGCCCATCCAGTGCCACCCCTGCCATGGGCAGGGACACCTCCCACTATCCTAGGCTGCTCCAACCTGGCCTTGGACACTTCCAGGGAGATCCAGGGGCAGCCCCAGCTGCTCTGGGAATTTCATTCCAGGGCCTCCCCACCTTCCCAGCCAGCAATTCCCAATTCCCAATCTCCCATCCATCCCTGCCCTCTGGCACTGGGAAGCCATTCCCTGGCTCCTGTCCCTCCATGCCTTGTCTCCAGTCCTTCTCCAGCATCTTGAAGCTCTGTTCATTACTTGCTTTGCCAGATATAAGATCATAATTTCTCTCTGTTTAACTCAGAGAAGCTCTTCCCTCCCTCTCTTTCTTACAACACAAGGAAATTGTTTCCACTTTGCTTTTCCAAGAGGCTGCTCCAAAATCCAGCCAGCATTCCAGGTGTTTGACCAGGTGGGAAACACTCTCCAGGTTGAAAACCCGGCCCTCTAGCAAGGTCAGTAGGATTTTCTGCCAGTCATCCCTGTAAAACCAGGATTTTGCCAACATACTGAACTTGGCCTGGTGCTCCCCAGACATCATTAAATGTCTCTCTTCTTGCAGTGAGTGTGTGTGAATGTGCTGGAATGTCTTCCCTCCTCTTCTCATCTCTGTCCCTAAATTCCAAAGGTCAGAATGTGTGTTGGATCTTTATTTGCTTTTGAGAAGGCTGGGTGAGAGATGAAATAAATGAGAGGATGGCAAACATTTGCCTGTGATTTTGGGGGTGCTGGGATTTTTGGAGAAAGGATCTAAAAATAACACGGGGAAGATTAACACCGGACTTGATCATTAGTAGCACAAAAGGTGCAGTAAGTTGAGCTCCAACCTCTCCATGAATCATTTATTTAGCATTATTCTGTAGATTTTACCTTCTCAATTGCGGAGCAGAAACCACCGTGGTTCTCCTCCTGCATTTCAGCAGAGATTTGTAAGGAAAATTCTTTCTTTTACACCTTTTGGAGAAGTCACACTCTGCATTGGAGTGTAAATAAAAGCAAGAATCGGCTCCGCAGTACTTGATCTTTTGCTGGCAGCACTTCCCACACAGTGATTGTGAGGGCTCTGTGTGGGCACAGCTTGATTAGGGACCAGCATTTGGTGGATATTCAGCAATCAGATCTGTGTTATTCCTTCCAAACCATTCGGGGAAGAGCGGAACCGTTCGGTTTGTGCCTCGCGTGTTTCGTGACACGCCTTCAAGTCATCACCTACTTCATGTGCGAAGACAATCCTTAAAAATTGTTTAATATAAAGAGTAAATTAATGTAAAAACTAAAAATAATGGTGCAGCAATGAGGACCTCATTACCATATGCCCTTTTGTCTTTTTTTCCCTGGGTTCTGTTTTACAACTATTTTTTGTGCTACAAACCCATCCTGTGGATTTGCTCGGCAGTGATGCTGCTGGAAGAGACTCTTTTTGGGTGAGGTCGTGTTAAAAAAAGAACCCTCTCACCAGCACCTTTTTGGGTGATGATGGAGAGCACAAGTGCCTCGCTGCTGTTTCAGAGGTGTCGTTCACACTTCAGCTTTGAGCTGCCCTTCCCTCAGGGTCTCCTGAGCTGGGCTCACGTTTCTCCTGCTGCCTCCATAAGCAAAGTACCTCCAGCGTGGCCTTTCCTGTCCATCTGCTCAGCCAAATCCATCTCTGCTCAGGCTACCAATGTTTATTTTACCTTTTTTTTCCCTCCTGGCCGACAGAAATGGATGTTTGCCCTGACTCTGTCTGGTGAAAGCAGCGCTGCAGATTCTTTCCTACCCCAAATTCACATCATCCCCTTTCATCCTGCCACTGGCTTCCTCATCTGTTATCCCAGGAAAATCACACATCTTCATTTTCCAAGCCCTCTATGTCCCACTTCTGCTTCTGTGCTATTTCCGGTTCCCTACTGACTTCTCTCTGAAGCGTTTGTGACTCCACCTTCTATCCTCACTCATCCCCTTTCCAAACTGCCCAGAGAACTGTGACTGTCCCTGGATCCCTGGAAGTGTCCAAGGCCAGGCTGGACAGGGCTTGGAGCAGCCTGGGACAGTGGGAGGTGTCCCTGCCCATGGCAGGGGTGGCACTGGATGGGCTTTAAGGTCCCTCCCAATCCAAACCATTCCTTGATTCCATGAAACATGATTTGTTCTTTCTCAGAAGGAATTTCTGCTGGACACAGATGATGTTGATTGATTAAATTCCCACAGATCCTTCTGGAAACCCTCTTGGCTGTTGATAAAGCACTTGAAAACAATAAGGATGTTTCACACTTTTCAATCTACACCGTGAGGGTGTAGATTGCCTCCGTTTTCCTTTTGTTTCACCACCTGTTTGCATCAATTTGTTCTTCCTTACCTTTGTGTGTGTTATGACAGCACTGAGACAAGAAACATCCTCCTTTTTTTGTTGTTTATTTTGCATTCTGCCAGGCCTGGTCACAGCATGGCTCCTCTCCTCCATCAGTAGGGCGAAATAAAACAGGTCAGAGCATCCTCTCCAACACCCTCCCGTGCTGGTGCTTTGGGGCTCAGTGGGATCACGTTCATTTGTAGGGTTTTGTTTGCGAGTTAAGACATCCCTGGATTTCCCCAGCATGGCCTCGTGCCAGGAACCACCCCCAGTTTATGGTTTGGATGTGCTGAGCTGCTCTTCGGAGGAGGCACAGCAAGATTTGACCTCAAAGAGCTGCAGGTTGGGCTGTTCCGTGCTGCTTGGGCACAGAGGATCAGTCTGGTCTGTTTTATTTAGTACTTCACAAGTAGCCAAGGGTTACACAAATAAAATCAGCTGCCTTTGATAGGTGTCAGCACTTTAATGAGGAATTAAATTAAGCCCTGGATACTCCTGCCCATCTCATGGCACTATTTTTATCTCTTGCTCTGCTTTTTTGTTGCTATATTTTTCCCCCCATATTTTATGACAATTGCCTGAAGTCCTGATCTGGGGGGGATTATGCCAGATACCTGCACAGCTGGAAACTCATCAGCCATTCAGATTCCTTCAGTGAGAGTGTCAGTTTTAGCACGGAACTCGCAAAGCTCACCGTGGTGATTTCAAATTTCCTCTTTAGTAGACATTTTGTTTGAATGCCATGAAGGGGCTCTTCTTGCCGAGCCCCCAGGAGTACAATAAGCTATGCTCTTTGAGAGAACCCAGATGAGTACAAAGTTCCCTTCATTAAATTTTCTTTTCATGCTTTAGCATAGGATATTTCTTTCTAAGACTCTCTCGTTTCCTTTTGTGTTGTCATCCTATTACCTTTATGAGGTTGTGATGCATCAGCTCGATGGAAAAGGTGGATGCATGGCTCCCTCAGAGGTTTATTCCAGCACAGATAGATTATTCTGGCATGGGAGGTGCTTCAGGAGCAGCTGGAGAAGGGAAAGCAGATAAGGAATTGCAAACTTGATTAAGAAACACCTCGTTCCTCGCATGCCATGTGGCTGCTGCTCGTATTGACTTTTGCTGAGAAAAGCATTTGGAGATTCTGGGTGTGTTGTTTCTGTAAAGGAGTTCTGGAATTACACTGAGTGGAGATGGAGATCTGGCAGCATTCCCTGGCATTCCTGCTGCACTCCTAGGGTTGGTGTTTTTGCTTCAGTTTAGTTGTGAAATCCTGGAGCAATTAAATAAATAAATACGATGTGGGACACAATCTTGGTTTTTTTTACAGGGGCAGATAGTGATAGGACAAGGGGCAAGGGATTTAAGTGGAAAGAGGGGACATTTAGATGGGATATTGGGAAGGAATTCCTGGCTGTGAGGGTGGTGAGGCCCTGGGATGGATTCCTGGAGAAGCTGGGGCTGCCCCTGGATCCCTGGAAGTGTCCAAGGCCAGGTTGGATGGGGCTTGGAACAACCTGGGACAGTGGAAGGTGTCCCTGCCCACGGCAGGGGTGGGACTGGATGGGCTTTAAGGTCCCTTCCAACCCAAACCATTCTGGGATTCTCTGGTGACACTTGTCCCACCACATGTCCAAAAATGCAGTTCTCTCTTGGGACATGGGATAGTTCAGGGAAGGGACCTCCTGCTGTAAGGATCTTCTGGCCCCACCTGGGACCAGACCAGGTTGCTTTATCCACTCAGGCATTTAAAACTTCCACATTTTCCTGACACATCCACATAATTGCTGGGTTTGCAATGTTTACGTTTTCCTACAAGCTTTTCCCCCAGTCAAACCACACAGACCCTTAAATGCTTCTGTAAAATTACTTTTATTCTTAGAACCACAGAAGGGTTTGGGTTGGAAGGGACCTTAAAGCCCATCCAGTGCCACACCCTGCCATGGGCAGGGACACCTTCCACTGTCCCAGGCTGCTCCAAGCCTTGTCCAGCCTGGCCTTGGACACTTCCAGGGATCCAGGGGCAGCCACAGCTTCTCTGGGAATTCCATTCCAGCCCCTCCCCACCCTCCCAGCCAGGAGTTCCTTCTCAGTATCCCATCTAAGTATTAATTGGTGGAATCATAGCAGCTTCAGGAGGTTCTCTGTTAGGGAGATACTTCATTTCCCTTTGGAGGAGTTTCCTTGCTGTTGTTTCTGACCATCCATCTGAGAGTGCTGTGATCCATCACCGACAGGAATCAATGGGAAACCCTTCGGAGGGGTTCCCATAATGCACGATGGAATCTCCTTTCCTCAAGAGGAGATCCTGCAGCCTGTGGTTTGTGGCCCTCTAATGCCAGGCAGTAATTTCATTTAGTGCTTTCCCAAAAGTGCCAGCAGAGCATTAGGGGAGTGGAGCAAGCACAGCTGATCAATACAGAGACAGTGCTTGCCTTCAAGAGATTAATCCAAGAAAACGGACTTGGTTGATTTGAAGGAAGTGGCCTTGTTCTCACTGACCTGCAGTGCCTGGAAGGATAGGGCTGAGAGCAAGTTTTCGAAAATCCCACCCCAAAAGTCAGAGTATGAAAAGAAGTCACTGTAGGGCAGGAGATGATGTGTCCCACAGGGCTCCCATATGGTTGGCAATGTATGGAATCCTTTGAAGCACTGGAAGAAGGGATAATACCTGGATTCTGGTCACTGATGGCGTGGCTCTGGGAAAAAAAGCAATCAAAAAGCTCTTTATCATGGGTTAGAGAGTTCCCCCCTTGAAATGGCTTTAGATACACTGACAGAATTTATGCAGCGAGGGTAGAGCAGCCCATTCCCTTTTCTCCTCACCTGGATATAAGTCACTCTAAAATCACTTGGAATATAGGCACAGCGAGATTTATTCTGGGTGTTTTTAGTTACTTCAGGCTCTGTTGTATTGGTTCATCAATTCACACCAGGGGGTTGAGCATTTTAAACAAGCTCTCGTTTAGCTGGACCTAAATCATCACTGCTGGGAGACGTCTACAGAGAACATCCCTGGTGCTTCTGTTGTTCCCTGTCCCAGTCCAGACCTTGCCATCCTCCCTCCATGTGCAGGTGCTTGTGATGGCACATTTGGATGCCTGACACGCCTCTGAAGCGCGTGCTGATCTCAGCAGAGGGGGGATTAAGGGAAAATCCTCCTCCGTAAGAGTCTGCAGGAGTTTGAACTTAGAGATCATAAAGTGTGGAAGTACCTGGGGCTGCATTTAAATTCTGGTTTAGATTTTACAGATGCAGGGTAACGAATGAAGAGAGAGAGAGATGTTTTATATAGGTACATAGTGTAAAATCAAGGTGACTTAACATTCCCTTTTTTTAGCATGACGTCTTCAGTGATTGTCAAGAAGTCAATTCCCTGGAGGAGCAGCGTTTGTGCTTTGTGTTTCATTTCCTTGCTGGAGGAAAATAGATCTGCCTTGGCCAATCAGCAAAATGAGAATTGGAATCACAGAATGGTTTGATTTGGGAGGGACCTTAAAGATCACCCAGTTCCACTCCCTGCCATGGGCAGGGACACCTTCCACTATCCCAGGCTGTCTAGCCTGGCCTTGGCCACTTCCAGGGATCCAGGGGTGGCCTGGGCCAGGGCCTCCCCACCCTCACAGGGAAGAATTTCTTCCTCTGGAAGTGCTCAAGGCCAGGTTGGATGGGGCTTGGAGCAGCCTGGGATCGTGGGAGGTGTCCCTACCCATGGCAGGGGGTGGAACAGGATTGTCTTTATGGCCCCTTCCAACCCAAACCGATTCAATCGTAATAATAATAAAATACTAAAAGATTTTTGTCTTTCCTGAGATGTTTTTAGAAGGAAACCCTGAAGCTGTTCTCTGTTCCCACAGGAGATACGAGTCCCACCCGATCTGTGGGGAGCTGCAGGATAAAATCCTCCAGTGCTACCGGGAACACGCCCAGGAGACCCTGAGCTGCTCTGCCCTGGCCAGCCAGTACCTGCACTGTGTCAATCATGCCAAACAGGTGAGCTGGGCTTATTCCCACTGAAAAATGATGGAATGATGAGGAGAGGAAGCTGATCGGATTATCCAGTTAGTCCTTCTTCCATGCCTAAGCATTTCCCAGTACGTGCATTCCCAGAGCTCCGTGGAGACCACTTGGAGTTGATTTAAATGCTCAGGTTTCCATCTCCTCCCCTAGGAAGCTGTTGTTTAGTGTAGGAGCTCTTGCTGTTGGCAGATGTTTCCTGTTACCTGCAGTTTTAGCAGTAAAACAGGGGGATTAAATTACCTGGGACTCTTTGCCATAAATATGAGGAATTTATGGATGTCTCCAACTAGATTGGTCACCACTTGGAATTCTTGATTTCTTCTGTCTTGCATTACCCAAGGGTCTAAAACTGCTATTGGCCTCCTCTCTTCCAGTTTTTAGGGTGTGGGTGTCACTGCAGATTAAATCTTCATGCTTTATTAGTGCAGCATGAAGGAAAATGACAGCAATATGGAAATCATTAAATTAAAAGAAGCTACAACTTCTCAGCTTTTCTCTTTTTCATCAGCTTGCATCTTTCAAATAAAGAAATTCATATATTGACCTCAGTTGTGTTCTTAAACAAACCAGCTGGAAATGTGCTCACAGTCCACGTGCAGGATGTGTAGAAAGTGCTTCAATCAGTCTGTTGATCTTTATTTCTGCTCAGATCTGTGAGTTAATATTTGAGCATGTGAGGACACCCATCTCTGTGTGATAGTGGAGACCCGACAAGCACATCTGGTGTTTGATCATGGTAATCACCTTCACTGGGCTTAACTCTGCCTGTGCAGAAAATCCGTGAGACTTTGGCTCTGATCCTTCTCCGTGACCTTTTGCTGTAAAATGCTGCAGCCTGGAGCTGGTATTCCCGAAGATCTGCTGGAATTAACACTGCTTGTGGTGCTGGGTGAGCATGGGAGGAGGCAGTGCTGGTGTGGCAGTGCTGAAGTTGTTCCTCAGTCACTGAGAGCTTCCAAAATCACCTCCTTTAATACATCCTTTATTGATATTTGTTGTCACATCCCTGGAAGTGTCCAAGGCCAGCTTGGATGGGGCTTGGAGCAACCTGGGATAGTGGAAGGTGTCCCTGCCCATGGGGTCCCTTCCAACCCAAACCCTTCTGTGATTCCAAGAACTCTCCTCCTGCCCATTTTGGAATGCACCAATCTCCTTTTTTAGGAAAAGTCCAGTGAGTAATATTAAAATCACGGAATCATTAAGGTTGGAGAAGATCCTTAAGACCATCCAATCCAACTGTTCCCCAGCACTGCCAAGGCCACCACTGACCTGTGTCCCCAAGTGCCACATCCACACTGCTTTGAAATCCCCTCAGGAATGGGGACTCCACCCCTGCCCTGGCCAGACAAGCCTCTGAGTGAAGAAATTTTCCACAAGACCCAACCTAAACCTCCCCTGGTGCAGCTTGAGGCCGTTTCCTCTTGTCCTGTCACTTGTAAACCTATTTGGGTTTGTTCTGTAGTGGGTTCCCCATGGCCATGCAGCACCTGCAACAGTAATTTACTGTATTTATAATTTTGTATTATTTTTTAAAGTAACCAGAGAAAAATGGATTAATTACTTAGACATGTTTAAGCTCTAACTCGAGTTTGTATCTGATAGGAATTTCTTCAGAAGACTCTGATGAGGATGGATTAATTCATGTTCAGATGGTGCAGGAAAAAGGAAATTGCATAAATATGAGCATTAGGTTTTTGAACCCTTTTAAATACCTTTTTTTTTTTGTTGAAGATCTTCACCCAAGCCTGTCAAGTAGTTAAAAGTGTTCCCTAAATGTTTCTTATTCTGTTTCACACATGCTTCAAGATGAGAATTCAGAAAGGTTTCTCTCATGATAACAGAGAAGGAGAAGCCTTTTATGATGGAAATATTTGCAAGCAGGAGCAATTGTTTTTCATAATGAACACCAGCCCATCCTCCACGTGCTGCAGCTGTAATCATAATTATTTTTACTCACTGTTTGCCCACAAGTCCAGACAGTTACTTTGAAATAATTTCTAAACGCTGCTATAAAATAACTTCAAAATTACCTTCTCTGTGCGCCTGGTTGGGAGCCAGAGGAGGGGGATGAATGGCAGATTCAGAAATGAAAAAGTTAACTGACACTGGCTACAAGAAACAAAGGAAGAAGAAAATTTGCTAGAGGGAATAGAGCAAGATATTGAAAACCAAATAAGTGAACTAATCCGATTTCCTGGCGGTGAGTCTGGGCACTTGTGCTCGGGCTGAGCACACTCTGTGCTTTTCATAAATTGAATTTATTGACTCCTCTTTCTTTCCTATCTTGCTTATAATTATCTCCCCCTCTCTTCTGTGTGCTCCTTATTTCTCATCCTGTCTGTAATCTCATGTCTCTATCTGTCCTTTTCTCCCCTCCTTAGAAAAGCCCAGAGAGTTGTTAATTCAGAGGGGTTTGACACATTGTTGTATCTTCCCTTGAAATCTCTTCCCAAAGTCACAAGAAGCTGGGGAGATAAATTAAACTCCGTTATTAATGTTTGCATTTTATTATAATGATAATACCAGTAATGGAGAGGAAAACTTAACCTAATGGAGCCATTAAGGGGAAGATATTGGGATTGTGTGTGGCATTTATTTGTGCTGCCACTGCTGCAGTAACTCCAGCCAGACCATCCATGGCTTTTTAATCCTTTATCCTGGTTTTCCAGCCATAGATATGGACAATAGCTGTTAAAATATACATTTTGGGTTTTTTTTTTTTTCAGTTTTTCTCTCTACCCTGGGCTACAAGAAGTTCTAATTCTGACATAAAAACATAACTAGTCCATGGTTTAATGAATCTGTGCAATAATTTCCTGTTAAACCACAGAATTCCGGAAGGATCCTGCTCTCTGCAGGCAGGTGAGGTTTAACAGTACTTAAAATAACAATACCAGCAGCTGCTGGTGCCTGACAGCCTGGCCACAAAATGTTATCCTTCAGCCTTGTAACCACTGTTTTAATTGCTTGGATCAAGTGGTCCTTAATTATGCATCCCAAATAGAATTAAACCAGGATTTTAGCCTCGTCTTCCAGTATTTTTACTTAAAACCAATTTCTAGTCTAAGAGAAGAATCTGTGGAATTTGTGTATCTGGAAACACTGAACTGAAATGCAACAAAAAGGCCTCATCATTTACCACTGCCCTCATTGAAGGAAGTTTGTTACGGAGCAGGCTCCCTCCATGGTGTTACGTAAAAACACAAGGGAAATATTTTGAATGCATTAATTTAAAATGACAAGAAAAAACACTAAAAAAAACCCTCCAAAATGAAGGTAAAACCAAAGCAAGGCCTGGAACGTGCCCATTTGCCTGAAGGTGAAATTTTGTGGGCAGAAATATGCACATGATAAACAAATATCTGCAATTTCTTTCCTTAGGACACTAAACGAAATTAGCCCGTTTTTTCTTGGATCCCTTAGGAATTTCCTCCCTTAACTTGTGCAGTGTTAAATTGACATAAAGTTAATATTCAGCCCAGAGATGGCTTGGAGTGAGTCTTTAATTCCTCTGCAAAAAGGAATTTTCCAGGTAGAGGAGCCTTCCTGAGCTTTACAGAAATCTCCATGGGGTTGCCGTGGATCTGAGATTGGAGGTTTTGGTTACGGATGAAACTTTCCCAGATTTTTATTTGCAAACACACCCAAGGAGCATAAAACAGACTCCTTTTATTCCATCAGCCTCTTCTTCTCCTCTGTGTACTCTGGAGGATTTTGTGGGCACAAGGACAGGCACCACCTGCTCGTGTGAACACCTTGGAGAATCTTAAAATCACGGAAGGTTGTTGTTAAGGTTGGAAAAGACCTCCAAGATCATCGAGTCCAACCATTCTCAGCACTGCCAAGGCCACCACTGGCCCATGTCCCCAAGTGCCACATCCACACAGCTTTGAATCCCTCCAGGGATGGGGATTCTGCTGTGCCAGGCTGGACGATCCCTTAGGGAAAGACGTTTTTCCTAAAATCCAATCTAAGTGCAGCTCTTAACCCTTGCAGGAACTGGGTGGAATAGCACAGTTTACGGGGTTGTTTTTAGGAATAATATGGGAATTCGGTTGAAGCCAAACCTGACATGGTTTTAATTCCCTTTACATTTAATTTTCCCTGGTTTCTGTGACTGTGACAATGCATTCCAGACTCCCAGGAGAATGTGCCCTGTCTGGCCACAAAGTGTTGCTCAGACACCTGAATCAGCTGTCTGGAGGTCACCTGTAAGATTTCAAGGTTTAAATTTGGGTTTGTTCCTGACATGAAGCCTCAGAATTACTGAATCCTTTCCTACCATTTCTTGCAAGGAGACTCATAATTACTGCTTACTCTTTTGATGAATCTTGTAGGCAAGAAAAATGGTTTGGGTTGGAAGAGACCTTAAAGCTCATCTCATTCCACCCCCTGCCATGGGCAGGGACACCTTCCACTATCCCAGGCTGCTCCAAGCCTGGTCCAGCCTGGCCTTGGACACTTCCAGGAACAGGAAACATGGTCTAGTGAAAGGAATGAAATGATTTTTAAGGTCCTTTCAAACCCAGACCATTCCATGATCTGTGGTTCTGTAACGACTCCCAAGATGAGTGCAACATGTTCAGGCTGTTGGGGTTTTGATTCTGACTCAGAGCCCAGGAAGGAGCCAGGTAAGGGAATTACTCAGTGTTGGATGACTTCAGGATATCATTCCTCAAGAGTTTAATTGCTGGGAATTGGATTTATCTTACTGTAAGGTCAGATGTTTTAATTTCCTTTGATAGCCACAGCACTAAAGTCACAATAGCATGAAGGGAGATGAAACTGGATCATTACTGAGGCTCTTCAGGCCTCCAAACCACTGCCTTGTTGAGTCCTCAGATCGCTTCATTCTGCCTTTGTGACTTGTCTCTGGCGTGATGTGTTTATCAGCAATGTTTCTGATTCTGTATTTTTATTTCAAAAATTGCAGATCTTAGGAAGGAATTGTAGCCAAACTTCAGGGAGTGTCTGGAATTACTTGGAGTTACTTAAATCTGTGTTTCTCCCTCTC